>NC_091950.1:177886867-177956867 GCF_031021105.1 Erythrolamprus reginae
GAAATCAAAGGAGCTTACTTGCTTGTGGTATTCTTATAATTATATCTCTGCAGAAAATTACATGCTATTAGGATATTAGGATAGTAGCTGGAATAGTAAAGTGGTACAATAGGCTGGAACACACAGTTGGAGTTGATTAGTTGGAGAGTGCTGACTCATGTATGAGGCAATCTGCACTATGATTGGTTGCTGTAAGTACAAAGGGGGAGTTTCCCTTTTCCCACCTCCTTTTTCTTCTCTGTGTTCTGGATACTCTTTAATTTACCTCATTATATTCTTGTGTGTTGTGTCCCTGGCTAAGTTGTGTTTTCTCTTTCCGGATGATGACAATAAAAATTACAAGTTTGTGTTAGTGTCTCCGACGTCATCTGGACAGCTGCTGCACAATTCCCTGACATATATTTACAATGTCCACTTAGTCTTAACCCCTAATGCATAGTTTAATGGTTTCATTTGGGGGATATTTGCACTGGTCTTATTTCTTACGAGTTACATTTCTCAGATGCTCAGTAAGTGAAATTTTCTGAGCAGATTTCACAGTTGCTTGAGGCATTCAAGCAAAATCTAAAAATGTCAGAAAAACAACAACACATTACAATGTAGTTAATAGAATAATGTTAAACTGATAAACAAAGATAAGGTAGATAAAAATTGACTGTTCCATCGTACAGCAGGAATTTGAGATAAAATTGAATGCAAAGTTACAAAAATGCTTGGGAAAGGAAGGATGAAGGGGTGTCTTGGGAAATCAAACATGTCAACATGATAACTAGGACTGTTCAGTGGTTCTCAACCTGGATGTCGGGACCCCTTTGGGGGGGTTTAACGACCGTTTCACAGGGGTCGCCTATGACCATGAGAAAAGGCAAATTTCCCATGGTGTTAGGAACTAAAGCTTCTATTATGGCCAGTGTTCCCTCTAATTTTTTGGGGGGGTGGGCGGAAAAGTATACTGTCTGAGCGGCAGTCCCTTTGGGACTGGGCGGCACAGAAATATTAAATAAATAAATAAACAAACAAACAAACAAAAAACCCACCCTGTTTTGCCTCAGAGAATTTCAAAATAAAATACTGTACTGTGTGTCTATAACAGTGAGCTCATAATAGGGCAACTCTATCAATATCAAAATGCCACTTAAATAGTTGAGCTAGTTTCAAACTAGATTTTGATTTTCTTTCTCTCTTCCTTACTCCCATTCTTTTTCTTTCTCTTTTCCTTCCTCTCTTTCTGTTTCTCTCTCTTCCTCTCTTCCTCTCTCTCTCCTTCCCTCTCACTCTTTCCCTCTCGGCTTCTGGGCAGGTTTGGAAAACTCTGAGTTGATGATGATTTTTAAGTGAGCAATTGCTCACTGCTCAGCTTAGAGGGAACTATGATTATGGCACTTTGGAACATATTTTTACAATCCGACAAATCAGGCGTTTGTAGTGGGGGTGTTTCTCTGACCTTCTTGCCAATCAGCTTAAAGCTCTGTTGGGAGAATTGGTGCTAGACCTACGGTTGGGATCACTACAACATGAGGAACTATATTAAGGGGTTGTGGCATTAGAAAAGTTGAGAACCACTGGAGATGAAGCCTCACTCCTTCTATGTGCATCACATATGCATACACAAACACATACAGGTAGTCCTCAATTTAAACCATTCATTTAGTGACCAAAGTTACAATGGCTTTGAGAAAAGTAAATTATGGTTTTCACACTTATGACATTTATGTAATCCCCATGATCATATGATCAAAATTTGGACGTGTGGCAACTGGTTCGTATTTATGATGGGTGTAGTGTTCTTTTGTGATCTTCTCACAAGCAAAGTCAATAGGAAAGCTAGATCCACCAAGCAATCACATTATGAACAACTGAGTGATACAGTGAACAACTGTGGCAAGAAAGATCATAAAATGGGGCAAAAGACTCACTTAACAATGGAAATTTTAGGGTCAGTTGTCATTGTAAGTAGAGCACTACCTATATGTGAGTTCAGACAGAAGACCAAACATTGGGTGTTCCCTTTTTTTTTTGCAATCGCCATAAGGAAGAGGTGGGTTTTAGCAGGTTTTGACCAGTTTTGGAGAAACAGTAGTGGAAATTTTGAGTAGTTTGGTGAACCAGTAGCAGAAATTTTGAGTACAATAGTTTGAAGAACCGGTAATTACCACCTCTGACTGGCCCTGTCCTCATCTAATCTCTATCTCCCAAGTCCAAACTGGGAGGAAATGGGGATTTTGCAGTAACCTTCCCCTGGAGTGGGGTGGGAATGGAGATTTTACATTATCCTTCCCCTGCCACGCCCACCAAGCCACATCCACCAAGTCACGTCCACAGAACCAGTAGCAAAAAAATGTGAACCCCACCACTGCTAAGAGCACACTTATTACGCAAAAGGGATCTGGGATCAAAATCTCTCTAGCTGCATCAGAGAGTCAGTATGATATAGCGTTAAGACGTTGGACAATTTGGGGCCCATTTCTTTCTGTCAGCCCATTCCCACATCCCAGAGTTGTGCTGTGGAGAAAATAATGGTGGTGGTGGGGCATTAGGTATGTTTGCTGCCTTGAATTGATTAAAAAAAGTGGAAAAAATTAATAAACAACATATATATTTATTTAATTAACAGAGCTATTAGAAATATTTTAATCTTTTTCTGGTTAATAAATACTGAGGTGTGATGTTAAGATGCTTTTATAGCATCTTCTGTGGTTTTCTCCTTAGCAAGAGCAATGATACTCTGTCAGATGAATTAAAAATGCTTTTTCCTTAAATAAGGAAGCATTGGTTCTTACTTTCCACTTTATTTCAAATTCTATCCAAGACAAAGTATTGTGGTGCTTTACAATAAGAAACATTAATCTTTCTTGCCTTCTGAGTTATGAATACAGGTAGTCCTTGACTGATGACCACAATTCAGTCCCAAATTTCTATTGTTAAATGAGACATTTGTTAAGTGAGTTTTACCCCATTTTACGACATTTTGTGCCTCAGTTGCTAAGTGAATCACTGCAGTTATTAAATTAGTAATCCAGTTGTTAAGTGAATCTGGCTGCCTCATTCACTTTGTTAGAATGCACCACCAGAAGGGCTACCTAATTTTTTACTACCACACTGTGGGCGTGGCTTATTCAGGATGCCCTGCATTTTCTTTCAACATCTTTCAGTGCAAATTGGGTGCTCTGGGGTGGAACTCCATTTTTGCTACCCCACTGGGTTCCCCCCCATCCGGGCAGCAGCCCACCCCTGCCCAGTACCCTTTATATAAAACACACCATCATCTTGTCTAGATTCCAGATTGATATCTACTTGATGACAAAGCAGGTTTATTTCTGTGAAATTAGAATAACCAATACATCCTAATTTTTAAAGAAGTCTCTCATGTGCTGACTAGAAATTCCTCTTTGGATTGAAAATGAGGAGATATTATACCATGAAAAATATTTCCTGGGGTGGGGTGGGGAGGGAAATGTTAGTGAAAAGTGAGGTAAGCATTCAAGTGTATCCCTGCTATTCTTGATTTCAAAGGCCAGTCAAGGCTTTTTGACATCTATGTAGCAAAAAGGGTACTTTTTAATTTTTTTAGGCATTAGGGTTACAACCATTTCTTTTTATTATTTTGTACCATGGACGTAATTTTTAACAATCTTACAAACACTGGCAGAATTCGAACAGATATAATAAAAAATAAATCAGCTGTCCTTTTGTGACATGTCATGACCAGTCCACCCCAGTATGCTAAACTAAAACAAAGTTTCTTTATAAACCAAGACTGATGGCTTAGTTTGTTGGGTGAATCCAGGAATTTGCTTTTTGGGGGGACACAAACTTTAGCTAAAGCTCTGCTGTCTTCAGCCTGCATCTCAAAACAGGACACCTCAGTGGTTTTGTGGATGAGAATTACTCCTCTGTTCCTGTCCATTTATTCTATCTATCTATCTATCTATCTATCTAACTATCTATCTATCTATCTATCTATCTATCTATCTATCTATCTATCATCTATCTATCTATCTATCTATCTATCTATCTATCTATCTATCTATCGTCTATCTATCTATCTATCTATCTATCTATCTATCTATCTATCTATCTATCTATCTACCTACCTACCTACCTACCTACCTACCTACCATCCATCCATCCATCCATCCATCCATCCATCCATCCATCCATCCATCCATCTATCTATCTATCTATCTATTTGTCAAACATGTATAGGATAGTAGTAGTTTGTATAAACGTGAGTAAAAAGTAAGGATAAAAGAGGACAACAGGACAATAGGTCAGGGATGGTAGGCACAATGGTGTGCTTATTTGACCCCTATGAAAATCATTAAGTGTTGTACCACATGATTCTTGACAAAGGTATATTTTCTTTTATGTATATGTACTAGACAAATTCCTTGTGTGTCCAATCACACTTGGCCAATAAATTATTCTATTCTATTCTATTCTATTCTTACCCACGCCCCCAAAGCTTGTCAGTGCAACGCAAATCATATTTCTGCTTGCAAATGGCCGAAGTGGAGACTCTGCTATTTAAAACAAAACAACCCCCCCCTCAAAAAAAGCATTTCGTTATATTTAATGCGGGGAGGGGGAAGGTAGAGAGAGGCAGGTACGCCGGCCGATGCGGTCCCGCGGAAAAAGATTTAGGACTACGCTTCCCAGCTCTCCCCAGGGCAGGGGCGTGGAGGAGACGCTCCGGAGGAGGTCTCTGTGGAAGAGGGGGGCTTTGTGCTGCGGCGCAACGGCGTCCGTAGAGCGTGGCGGCTGGATCTCTCCTGCGGGGTTGCGCTCGGTGGGCGAGCCTTGGCTCTGGCTGCAGCCGAGGCAACCGGCGGGCTTGTCGAGGGAGGACCGCTCAACGCCCCGGCCATGCGTTTTCCAAGCCGGGCTGCTCGGGGTGCAGAGCATGCAACATGCTGCCGCTAAGCTCCCGGGTTTCCAGCACGAGCGCTGGAAGAAAGGGACTCCGATTGTGCTGGGGAGGAGAAGGAGGAGGAGGAGGCGGCGGCCGAGGAGGGCGGGCATTTCCAAGGCCGGTCCTAGAGGGAGACAGAGATCTGTGCGCCTCGCCTCCCCACGGCTCTAATTCTTAAAAAAAAATCAAAAAAATCGGGGTGGGGGGGTTTTCCGCGCGCGTGGGGCGCTGAGGGGAAACCGGCGCGTGGAGCGAGAGGGGAAAAAAAAAAAAAGCGGAGGCCGACCGGGGCGGGGAAAAGGAGTTACCGGAGCGGCCGAGTGGGAAAGAAGAACGGCTCGGCTGCAAGCGCGCGGAGAGCTTTGGCTGAGAAGGAACTGGCGGCGACGGCGGTTTGGAGCTTGAGGGAAAAGACAACATACAACCCAGCAGGAGGAAAAACCGCGGGGCGAGAGAGGTGTGGACCGCTCTCTCTTTCCCCTCACCACTCGCGCTCCCCTTTCCTCGAGGAAGGGGCCCGTCGCCATGGGCAATGCGGGGAGCATGGACTCTCAACAGACGGACTTCAGGGCGCACAACCTCCCCCTCAAGCTCCCCATGCCCGAACCGGCCGAGCTGGAAGAGAGATTCGCCGTCGTGCTGGTGAGTTGCCCGACCGAGGGGGCTTTTTTGGCCTCCCAATGGTGGAGGAAAACGGGGGTGTTCCCGTCAGCCCTTTTCTTAGCCTCCTTTTGCCAGGCAGGCGGCGGCGAAGGTGGAGCGGTGGGGTTCCCCCATCCCGTCGCGACCTTCTTGAGAGGGGCTTTTATTTTGTCGGCCCAAAGGGAAGCGGGGGGGGGGGGGAGGAAAGGGGCTCTGAATAGTATGTAGGAAATCGCCCTGTCTCTGCAGCAGCTGATCCATTGTTTGAAACGGGAGTGGGGGACCGTGGGGGGGGGGCTTTTGCGAGCTTCAACCGGAGAGTCGCTGTCCCTCGGGCGAAAGGGATGTGCAGAGGAACCCGGGGAGCCTGCAATGAGAAGCGCCTGGCTTTTTCTCCTCATCGAAACGTCCCTGGAGAATTTGAAACAACAACAAAAAAGTGTTACGATCCAGGGAGATCACGCTTAAAGTTACATGCCTTCCAGGGCGGCCGTTCGCTTCCTTACTGCTGGGTTCGTTCCCAAGCAAAAGATCTGCACATCTCGTTTGCAAAGCGAGAGGTAGAAGAGGACAAGCAATCCGAAAAACCTGGAACAGTCGGGGAAATATATTCGCTCTTTGGATTTATTTATTAGTTCGATTTGTATGCCTGCCAACTCCCAAAGGACTCTGAATCCGGGTGGAAAACCTGACACCCCTTGTTGATGATTAAGTTTTTAAATCGGGTCAGGGGGAAAGCATCCTATTATTACATACACCTTTACTCCCAAACGAGCCTGACTGATCTTGGTGGCACTGGTTTAAAATAAAAGTGCACACAAAAGGATTGCACTTTATAGAAATGTATCTGTAGTGCACCGGAAATGCACTAGGTTTGAGGTTTGGGGCTTTCCTGGTTATTTCTGGAATGATTAAGAGAAAGTGCGTTTTGACTGGCGTCCACACTTTGAGTCACTTTTTTCTTCAGAAACATTTAAAGATTTTAACTAACTTCCTTTAACATGGTGTATATAAAAGACTAATGTTTTTTCCTCATTAGATCCACATTGTCAATATATGATGCTGGCTTAATGATTGATGTGATGTTTAGTCCACAGATTGTTTCCCCTTTTAAGTGCCATAACTTAATAGCATTTGGCACATGGTTTTCTATATTTTGTAAATCCATGTAGATATTCTAAGGCAGTGGTTCTCAACCTGGGGGTCGGGACCCCTTTGGGGGGGTCGAACGACCATTTCACAGGGGTCATCTAAGACCATGGGGAAAGACAAATTTCCCAAGGTGTTAGGAACTAAAGCTTCTATTCTGGCTCCTTGGAACACATTTTTACAATCTGACCAATCAGGCGTTTCCCTGGGGGTGTCCCTCTGACCTTCCTGTCAATCAGCTTAAAGCTCTATTGGGAGAATTGGCGCTAGACTTATGGTTGTGGGGTATCACCACAATTTGAGGAACTGTATTAACAGGTCACGGCATTAGAAAGGTTGAGAATCACTGTTCTAAGAGATTTCGACATTTCTTTAAAATATTGAAGTTAATTTGCTATTATTTGTGATATCTATTTGTGAGTTTAACTTTGTAATACCGTATGAAAACTACATATTATATCCATTGGAATTTATTTGAGTAGAATGTGCAAGCAATATTATAGCTCTAATTGACATTGATAAAGGTTTTTTTTTTTATAAAGGCTTCTGACGTCAGTCTGTATACTTAGTTTTAGGGGAGAGATGTATCAATTCTCAAAAACTTTGAAATGGGGATTTTGTCCTCAGTAGGGTTACAATGGTTTCTTCTTAAAATTCTTGGCATGCTAGTTTGTCAAAGCACAAATACTGTTGAAGTAGGGAGGCATGGACTCTTCTTGAGCGCATATCCAGCAAAGGGGGGGGGGATGTGCCTTGAAGGAAGCTGACAAAATTGCATGTACTTTTCTGGTTTGTACTTGCAACACTCTCGGTTTTGCAGTTTTATCCAACTAGATGCTGTCTTGTAAAAAGAAAAAAGGAAAAGAGGAACAATTAATCATGCAACAGAAGAAATTACTCTTTAAATGGAAACAATAATGAGCTAATGTCTGTAATTTCATGCATTTGATGAAACAGAGGAGCCAGGATGAACCGGAATTGAGAAACTCCCAAGTTCAAACCTATACTTGTTCAGGAACCCTTCTGGGTGATTTTGGGCCCCCAGTTTCTCAGTCCGAACCTACTTTTTAAGATGCTGAGATAATAAAATAGGTGGTCACCCTTGGAGGTGAATCGGAGGTGTATTTCCTATGCCTACTTCCATCCCGATGTCTTAGATCTCCTACCTGTTCTAGAGGATCATATTATATATTATGATGTAACAGTGATGATAAAACACGCAGTGATATATGATGTATTGTTATCAAAGTGTTTCATTACTCAGACATGTCCGTATCAGGCTGTTTTTTGTTTGCTGCTGCATGGCTTCTGTGTCTTTGTTTGGAAATGTCTTTCTCCTTCACCACCTCAAAATAAATGGGTGTTTTCAACATGCACTTTAAATATATAGAAAAATCCAAAGGCCTTGACAAGAACCTACAGAATTCCAGGATGTGTGTAATCTATATAATTATTGAACTTTGTGGCCTTGACAAGAACCTACAGATTTCCAGGATGTGTGTAATCTATATAGTTATTGAACTTTGAGACGGCAAGTTTCTATGACATTTGTTGAGCTGTAGTTTACTTAGTTGTTATAACCAAACACTGAGCCATTAAATAACTGAAATAACTGGGCTTGCTTTGTGTAAGATGCCAGGTTAAGGTATGATTGGTTACATTGTGCTCATTGTATCTTTAAAAAGTGTGAGAAATCTGATTCATAGATATCATGAGTTGTACTAATTATTTTGACCTAGCATGTTATGAACCCAGCCATTATGATTTGAATCCATGACTTATGATAGTGTATTGTGTGAACCTAGCCCATTGTGATATTGGGTCGTCTGTGATCAAACATATTATGACTTATTGTGAGGTATGAACCGGGTTTGAAACTTATAATAATATCTGTGATTGAGAATGAGTAGACCTTTAAACTGTATTTGGACAGTTTGAACGATGGCATGTTAGATCTGATTTGCTTCATCATCACCTATTGAATAAGACAGAGTTGGATAGAATTCCACATGTTAAGTCAAAAAGACATAACAGTGAATTACAAACTGTAATAGTTACACATCATGATATTTTAGAGCAGGGGTGTTAAAGCACTTGTTGTCATGGCAGTGTCATGTGATGTATCGCAACACTTTTCCCTCTTCGCTAAATGGGGCGTGGGTATGGGCATGGCCAGCATGTGATGTGTGTAGCTCGTGGGCCACAAGTTTGACACCCCTGTTCTAGAGTCAAGCAACATCAGCAAGAGCCTTCACCTGTTGCTTTTAGCTATGTATGGCTTTATTGGATGGGTATAAATAAATATATTCTGCACCCAGAAAGTAAAAATGAAGAGTAAAAACGTAATAAGTTAAATGTAAAGAAAATCTGTAAAGAAATCCTGAAAGTAAAAAAGGCAAGTAAATCTGAAAATAAAAATGTAAAGATGGTTTCTGTTTACTAAAACAGGTGCTGACAGTCTTGAAAAATACGGTACATGCATTGGAAAAAGCATCTCTAGATACTCCTGGGTACCTGACCAAGGAAAAGTGCTAAAAGCATTTGGTGTTACTTGATAAGAGGTTTAGGATATCAGCCAGAGAAGAACTCTTCTAAAAAAGATGCTGCATGAAAATAAAAATGCTGGCATTGTTGCCAAAATCACTAAAAGAGGCAGGAGGAAGCACAGATCAAGTTGGGGGTTTCATGCCAGAGGGCCTAGTTCTATCTTCGTAATGTCCACGAAAAGCTGGGGAAAAGAAAACTCCTGAAATCTGGATAACTGGTCCACAAGTAAGAGCATGGCAATTCATTAAAATCCAGAAAGGCTTCATGAAGATGTTTCTCCCCCTTTAAATCAGTGGCTAAACTACAGTGTGTTGATGCAAAGCCTTATTGGTTTTAAAACCATGCTTTTGTCCCTTGGTTTTAAAACTAATAGGCCAGTGACGGCTAACCTTTTCCAGACCGAGTGCCCAAAGCACGTGCAAACCCCCAAAATGCAATATGCACATGGCCCCCCGCCTGTGCCCCAACCCCTCATGCATCCCCGCATGCGCCCCTGTGCATGTGTGCACAGTCCCCCACATGTGCAGCACAGACCCATAGAACAACTGGCCAGAGGGAGGTGCACACACATTTGTGGTGGAGCCGAGCTGGGATGATGGTTTGTCACCACTGCAGTAGGGTTTTGCACCATGTGGGAAACTAAAGATGCTTAGCCACTTGTAAGCTTCACCACTGATCTAGTGGTTGTAAGTAAACCACTGTAGCTTGTAGTTTCACCACTGATCTAGTGATGGCTTATTTATTACTAGAGTTCATCAAACTCAACTTTCCTGTTGCTGTAGGCACTTTGTTTTCTGTGTAACATGGGTTTCTTCTTGTTGCAGATGGGCTAACTTTTGTGTTACCCAAAACTATGTTCCGAATTATGTGCACAAAGCAGTTGCTTGCTGGATCTAGTTATAAGCATTAATTGCTTCGAATACATGGTGGCAACTGACTCATTTAAGAAATTCCCCTGGCATTTCAAAGAACTTTTGAAATGAGGTATTAGAAATTATTGAACAGGGGTGATGGAATAAGTGACAAGGTTTTTGCATTGTCCTAAGCCACCATGTAATTGGTCCAGTTTTGGATTGAATCAGGGCTTACTACAATGTGCAGCATTGTGGAAGCTACAGATGCTTTTCTATTTTTTCTTTCTTTCTGTCTTTACTCCAAGGCAACGTCATAAAGGAACCGATCTGCATGTTGGGGTGGTAGTGGTGTTGGATGCCTTTTTAAAAAAAACAACAAAATCTGAGCTGGTGGAATTGATAGAGATTTTCCTGGCACCACTTTTCTTCGACAATCTATGCTTTGTGGAAGAATATTAGAATGTTGAATAACCGTGAAGGCATCCAGCAGTCAAAGTAATTTGTGTTTTTCCAACACTACTTATGACTGAAATGTCAAAGCTCTCATTTTTGGTAATCAAAAAGATTGAGCAACCTAAATTGGGGGGAGGGAAATCCTGCTAGTGCTTCCCCAATTTCGCTGACCTGCATTGCCTGACCTTTTATTTTTCATACTTGTATCTGAAAATGAATGGTGATGTATCTTTCCCCAAGCAATTCTGGTCATATCTTTTCCAATTAACAAAGCCTGCAGAATGTTGCTTTGTTTCTGACCAATTTAAGCTGTGTTTGAAGCGAGAAAGTAGCAACAAGAGCAGCACACTCTGCTTTTTTTGGTTTTTTTTTAATGATAGAATTTCTAATCAGCCAGGAGAAGATGCTAGCTGCTCCAAAATTTGTATTGCCTGTGAAAAAGAGTGAGAAACAAAGAAGCTGAGCTGGGTCTATCTCAGAGTGAGGGGGGAAAAAAGACTCATCAGGTTAAATGATTAAATTTAGCTGTATTTCACAGAGATTTTAAAAAAGCTATATTATATGTAAGTTTTGCTTTAGTTTGTGATGGCGAACCTATGGCATGCGTGACACACAGAGCCTTATCGGAGGGCACACAGGGTGTATGTCAGCTCCAGCGTGCATGGGTACATTGGCCAGCTACATTTTGGGCTTCTTTTCAGCTGTTTTCACTCTCCGCAGGCTTCGGGGAAGCCTCCTGAAGCCAGAGGACAGCGAAAAATGGCCCAACAGGCCAACCGGAAGTTTGGAAACGAACTTCCGATTGGCCTGTTGGGCCATTTTTCGCTGTCCCCAGGCATCAGGAGTCCATTGTGAAGCCTGTGTGAATGCGGGGGGTGGGGGCAGCAAGGGGGGGAGTGCTCATGCATGGGTGTGTGTGTTGTGTACATATGTGGAGGGAGCACATGGGTGTGGGCACACGTGCTGGTGTACACACACCCTTTTGGCAAGCAAACCAAAAAAGGTTTGCTATCACTGAGCTAGAACTTTGAGGTTTTGTTACCTTTTCCTTTATGCATGCAAAACTCTTTTCAAAGCAAGTTTTTGTATCGCTGGCTAAAGTTGAGCTTGTCTCTTAGTTGAGCTTGTCTGTTCCTGACTTAAAGCCATGTTAAGCTTTCAGTTGTTGCTTGGGCAACACTATCAAGATGGTTTGCAATTGCTTTTTCACTTTTCAACACTGCCTCAAGTTCTGGTGACTCCAGATGGTTTCCAACCTGATTTCAGTTAGTCCTCGACTTATAACAGTTCACTTAGTGACCTTTACAACAGCACTGAAATATGTGACTTATGATCCTTTGCAACATCCCCATTTTCATGTGATCAAAATTTAGATAGCACTAGAAATAGCACTTAGACTTATATGCTGCTTCATAAGGATTTACAGATCTCTCTAAGCAGTTTACAGAGTCAGCATGTTGCCCCCAACAATTTGGGTCCCCATTTTACCCACCTTGGAAGGATGGAAGGCTGAGTCAATTATGAAACTGGTGAGATTTGAACTGCCAAATTGCAGTCAGCCTGCAGTCAGCAGAAGTAGCTTGTACTGTACTCTAACCACTGCATCACCATGACTCATACGCTTGGCAACTGGTTCATATTTATGATGGTTGCTGTGTCTCAGGGTCTTGTGATCTTCTGACAAGCAAAGTCAATGGGAAAGCCGGATTCACTTAACAACCATGTCACTAATTTAATGTCAGTGATTCACTTAACAAATGTGGCAAGAAAAGTTGTAAAATAGAACAAAACTCATTAACAAACTTATCACTTAGAAACATACATTTTAGGTTCAATTGTGATTGTAAGTTGAGAACTACCTGTACTAATCACAGCCAAGCCCTTTTGTGGTGAGGTTAGAAGTAAAAGGCAATTGGTCATTCTCAGGATGCATTAGGAATCTGTTGCCTGCCTGACTGAATATTTGAGAGATCATTTACTAGGATTTTCTTCCAGGCTTTCTTAGAACGTATGGGTAGAAAGGGATTTGGGAGATCATCTAGTTGAACCTATGCTCATGTTAAAGTAAAGCTTCCCCTACACTTGTGTGCTACTTGTTCCCAACTCCAGAGGGCGGTGGTCATCTCCATTACAAAGCCAAAGAGCCTACGCTGTCCAAAGACATGTCCATGGTTAGGTTGCCAGCATGACTAAACACCAAAGGCGCACGGAGCGCTGTTACCTTCCCACCAAAGTGGTTCCTATTTTTCTGCTTGCATTTTTTATGTGCTAGGATGGCAGAAGCTGGGACAAGTAACGGGAGCTCACTCTGTTACATAGCACTAGGGATTCAAACCGCTGAACTGCCAACCTTCTCTTCGACAAACTCAGGATCTTAGCCACTAAGCCAAGGTTCGACAAACCCAGGCGCCTGGTCGCCAGTGGCGCCTAGAAAATGTTGTCTGGCGCCTAGAAAATGTTGCCTGCTGTACTGTATGTGTATACAGCAGTGTTTTTCAACCGGTGTGCCGCGAGACATGGCCAGGTGTGCCGCGAGGTGGCTCCTGCAAGTGGGAGCTCCAGGGCTGAGGCTTCAGCCCTGGAGCTCCCACTTGCAGAAGCCGCCCCCCGGCTATTGCCCGCCGCCGCTACCCGCACACCCCAAAATACCCCCCTGCGTGCCCTTTTCCATGGGCGCGCAGTTCCCATTCCCCTGCCTGCCTGGGGGGGGGGGGCGGGGAGGCGCCGGCAGTAGAAGGCGCTGCCCCCGCCCACCCGATCCGCTCCCTCTCCTCCTCTTCCGCTGAAAGAAACGCGCGGAAGCTGCCTGCTTGAGCCTGGCGTTGCTCCACCCCGCTTCTTCCTGCTTGTCATCCTCCGTTGCCAGGAAAGCCGGGTTTGTTTTCCGTGAAAGCAGCGCGCCTTTTAACACGCTGCTTTCCTGCACCAGCGACGTTTGGCTGCCGGGGGGGCGGGGAGGAGAAAATCCTCCCCCCCCCAGGAGCAGCAAAAGCCTAAGCGGCGGGGTGCACCGTTTGCCTTCCGGCTCAGTCGCAGAGGCTTTTGCTGCTTGTGGAGGGGGGGGGGGGTTTGGCGGTGCCGATGCCAAATGCTTTCCCTCCGTGGTGGGGGGTGCAGGGCAGGCGCAGTCAGCCCCAGGAGACAAAGATGGAATGAGAGAAAGGAAAGAGAGAGAAAGGGAGGGAGAGAAAGAAAAAGTGAGAGATAGAAAGGATAGAGAGAAAGGGAATGAGAGAAAGGAAAGAGAGAGAAAGAGAGGGGGAGAAGGAAAGAGTGAGAGATAGAAAGGATAGAGAGAAAGAGGGAATGGAAAGAGAGAGAAAGGGAGGGAGAGAAGGAAAGAGTGAGAGATAGAAAGGATAGAGAGAAAGAGGGAATGAGAGAAAGGAAAGAGAGAGAGAGAGAGAAAATAAGAGAGAGAGCAACAGAGAGAGAAAGAACAAGAGAGAGAAAGCATGAGAGAGAAAGAACAAGAGAGAGAGAGAGAAAATAAGAGAACAAGAGAGAGAAAAAGATAGCAAGAGAGAGAGAAAGCAAGACAGATAGGGAGAGGAAAGGAGAGTGAGAGAAATGAGAACAAAAGGGAGAAAAAAGGAGAAATGATAAAATGATTGAGGCAGAGAATGAGAGGAGAGAGAAACAAAAGAGAGAGAGAGAGAGGTGATTCTTGAAGCATATGGTAAAAAGCATCCAAATAATAAGAAACCCCCCCCCCCAGCCCACACCTGTTTTTGAAAAGGATAAAAGAGAAAAAAAACCCAGCCCTCAACTGGTTTTGGAAATGGTTGGAGTGTGTATACATACACACACATAAGGGGGGGAGAGAGACAGGGATGGAAAAAGAGGAGAAGTGAGAGGGAGAAGGAATGAGGGAAAAAGGGAGGAAGAGAGAGAAATGAGAAACATGAGAGAGAAAAGGGGGAAAGACAGGAGAAGTACCCATAAATGAGACAGTGGTATAAATTTCAGGAGGGATGATTGATGATTGACTGTATTTATAAGGGGATGTTACATGGGATTGTATATATGAGGGGGTTATTTATGTATGTATGTATGTATGTATGTATGTATGTATGTATGTATGTATTTATTTATTTATTTATTTATTTATTTATTTATTTATTTATTAGATTTGTGTCATTTTGGTTGGTGGTGTGCCCCAGGATTTTGTAAATATAAAAAGTGTGCCGCGGCTCAAAAAAGGTTGAAAATCACTGGTATACAGTATATTTTTCCCGCCTTGTGTTTACGCCCAGAAATGGTACATCTTGGCTTCCGTAGCTCCGCCCATCAACCTCGGAGCGAGCTGCTTTCCCAGCGTCCCCTGCGCTTGCGTGCGTCTCTCCCTCCCCCCCTTGCCTCCATTCCGCCTCCTACTCGAACCCCTTCACTCCCCCCCACCGCACACAGACGCTCCGATCTTGGCCGCTCACCCGCCTTCGGAGAGAAGCGGAAGCCCCTCCCCTCCCGGCGTGAGGTTTTGTTCATTCCTCCTCCGGCCGCGTGCGCGGTGACTTCCGACCAGTAACCCCTCCTCCCCCCTCCCCCCCTCCCCCGCGTCCCCGGCCCGGTCTCCCTTTCCTTCTTCTCTGTTTCGGTTTCTGACTAACGGTCTCCCCTCGGATCCCAACGGGAGTACAGCAGAGCCGGCTCGGCGGAGCCAGGCCTGCGCCGGGGGGGAGGGGGTGAAAGCGATGTCAAGTGGAGACTCGGCAAAAAACCAAGTTTGCTTAAAAAAAATTCTGGCTCCTAAATTTTTTGGCTGGCTCCTAGATTCTGAACAACTTTGTCGACCCCTGCACTAAGCTACCATGTCGCTTTACACTCATGTTAACCTATGTTAAAAAACAATTGGAACATGTGCAGAATGTAATTTCTTATCCTTGTGAAATAACCTCAACATCTTATGATAACTTGCAGAATATGACTTGGGCTAATTTAATTCTGGAAACTAATCTCTAATGAAATGGCACCTTCATTTATGATTTCCTAGTTACTACCCCTCCCAGAAACTTAAAAAGAAGATGAAGAGGGGATACTTTTGTCCAAATACTTAACATGTGTATAAAAAGTAATGACTGCTCGCATCTGTGAATGGGGCTTGTATAGCTCTTGCCAGCCTTATTCAGAATGGCCTTGTGCAGCCAGAAACACATCATTGGTTCTTATATCATTCCTTGTTCTGAATATTTCCCCTTTTGTGTTTTACATTCTTCTATTTGGATTTTTAAGAAGGGAGCTGGGAAAAGGAGGATGTCTGAATTGCTCTTGCTCTTCTGGCTTGTGCACAAAACCTCTTCAGCTGGGACCCCAGGGAATATAGTGGATGAGGCTGGGATTCCAAATGAGGGGTTCCTCCCCCCACCCAGCCTGTAATAAAATGTAATATTTCTGAAGGAAGACACGTGGCCAGAGAAGAAGGCAGAGGCCAGGGCTGAGGTTGTGTAAAGGATTGCGTAGTCTAATGAGGTGCTGCTGATATTAAGTGATCACCGACTCGCACATTGGGAGTGTTTCTCACATGAAGAATACCATTTCCTCCTTGGCAAAAACATTGCATTATGCAAGTGGCTATTGAATGTAGAGTTGATGTTGGGAAAAGAACCAGAACGAGCTTTTTAAGCAGAGATCAGATTAAGGTGATTAGTTGTGTTGTGCATGCTTTTAAAAGTCTAAATCTACAAACTTGCCCCCCTCTAGCTTGGTGTTTTGTTTTGACAAAATGTGAACAGATGCCCAGGCCTATCTAGCAAAAGTCTCAGAACAGATTTTGTGTGCCTGCATTGAATGATGGGAGGCATGTGTGTGAATTCAGTGATTCCTTCTTGGTTTGAAGGAAGCACGTGAGATGATACACCAGCAGCTTCCTCGTGGAGTTCATTGGAGGCAGAAGCAGCATGGGTGTGCAGGTTAATGCACTGTAGCACCACTGCTAAGAGTCCTATGGAACAGACAGCAATCTCTTACTTCGTGTTTGATCCCTTAATTTGAATTAAGGGATGAATATAATGGACAGTAGCCAGGGGCAGGTTCTAACGTAGCTGGCTGTCGTTTCGCTTCCTCCCGCGCTGCGTGCATGTGCAATGCCAAAAAATAAAATAAACATTTTTTAAAAGCCGAAAACAAGTTGGTGATGCATGCACAGTGCCAGAATGTGCTTCTACACATGCATAGAAGAATAAAAAATGGAAAAAAGTTTTTTAAAAAATAATTTCAAAAACATTCCCCCCCCTCCCCCCAAAAAAGATGGCAGCATCCACTGGCCGGCACCAACAGAACCGGTTCCATGACATCATTATGACATCACCAGCAGTTTGTTACCGGTTCGGGTGAACTGGTCCAAACCAGGAGGAATCCACCTCTGACTCTTAATTCCTTTGAGGCTGGTTATCAAATAATCCTGAAGTGGATGTGATGCGATGTATTGACAGTGTAGCTTCAGAGATACTTTTCTCTCTCTTGTTTTTGATAACTTGTGGAGAGAAGCCTTCTGAGCATAACTATAATTTGTAACATTTCTATGGGAGAGGTAGTGTAGTTGAAATACTTAATTAGCCAACTAATTAAAGATAGGCTACTATCTTTAATTAATTTATCTACTCTACCCAGAGAAGGCTTGAGAAGACATGCCTCTCTGGGAGGATATTTTAGTTGTTGTAGGATTTGGCAAATACTTGCACTACTTTACTTGTCATGGCTTCTCAGTTGATTAGTCCATGGTTGGATTCACAAGGAGCTAGGAACAAAGTCATAGACTTTGTTCACCTGATGTACTAACCATGAAATGTATTAACTGATTTACTCAAACAATTTGCAGCATATAGAACCATCAATTAAAAGTGTTCATGCAATGTTGGATTACATATTGAAAATCCAGAGTTTATTAATTTATATGAAGAAGTTTAAATTTATTGTGCTTGGAGCACTGCCAAAAGATTGATTTAGCATTGTTGGAAGTTATTTATCAATGGAACAGAAAAAGTGATCAGTATGACTTTGATCAGCATGACTCTGTATGGACTATGATTAATGATTAAAATTTGAATAGCTGAAATGTGTGTTGATATGTTTAGGCTTTGTTTGAATTTACCCGTTTTTAGGATTTTTGGGGAAGGGGTATATTTTTGCGTGGTTTTGCATTTTCCCCCAATAACATTTTAGTTTTTGTACTTTCAGAGGTAGGTTAATTATCAGACCTTTATCTTTCATTTTTCCACTGGCAAGGAAAATAACATATACTGTACTGTATTTAGAAGTTATGCTGATGATTTTATTTTTGAACTATGTACTGTAATACATTTTTGCAAAACATTTAAAGAAAAGTTTAAAATCTGATTTTAAACAATCAGATCCCCCCCCCAAAAGATGCTTTGTTTGTTTGCTTTTAAGGCTTACCCATTCTATTTTTCAACTTACATAGTTGTTTTGAGCTTCTAAAGGGCAGGAGACCATCCTGTCAATTTTCAGCAACAGCTACTCTGAAGACTACATGTAAGGGCTGACGATTGTTTTTATAAGGACCAACTATTGCTGGTGTCCCATGAATGCCATAAATAGTGGTTTACCAACTACAATAAAAGCTAGAGTGGTTTAAAGTGGTGTGTGGTTCTGGTCATAGAATGGAACAGAGCCAGAAGATGAACACTGTACAGTAGTAATGAAACTTTCAATTTTCTGTGTGCTTAGTGGTGGCATATTCCATCCTAAATAGTGGGTGTTATATATTGGGTCTTGATTGATAAAGCTGCTAATCTGCTAATGTCAAGTTGCATGCATCATTTGGTCTTTGGAAATGAAAGATTGATATTAATTGAAAATTCTCCATTGTGAAGGTTATTCAGTTCCAGAGGGCAAGGGGTGACTTTCCAGAAATAGGAATCCTTGTCCCTACACATGGGTACTCCTTTAATGATTCACAATTCTTGATAGCAACTGGGATTGCGGGTATTGAAATCACTTAAGTAAGATAATCCCATGATATCTCACTTTATGACTTCATCACTTAGCAAGTTTTTGTCATAATTGTGAACATAATTACCTAGTGTTTGATTTGACACTATGCCATGGAACCTGTCCTGTGTGTGTGTGTGTTTGCTTTATTTGTGTTGGGGTAAACAGGCTTGCTAATTCTTTCTCTTTATTTATTAAATGTATTCGCGTCTCATCTCACAGTTTGCAACAATAAAAAGAAATTAAATTTATTTATTTATTTATTAGATTTGTATGCCGACCCTCTCCGTAGAGCAAGATAATAAAGTAACGAATGAAAAAGAACACAAGAACAAATCAATATGATAATAAAAAGAGGATGGGAGAAGTGCAAGAGAGCAAGGGGGTTAATGCCACTAATATTGTGTTGTTGTATACTTGAGCTGGGTTCAAGGAACCTTTTTTTGCAGGTGGGTATATTATTCTAAATGTCTGCATTGGTCAAAGGCAATTTTTCAAACCCCAAAAATGAACGTACTAATATTGTAACTCCAGATACACCCATGACTTGAGTTTTACTTTCATGCTGACTCTACACTGTGATGCTGGTGATAATTCTGGGAGTGAACTGTAAGCTAGTGTTCTCGGGAAGGCATGTCAAGAAAATTATGTTCCATTTATGAGAAGGCCACTATTTAGTCTAGTGTTTCTGCAGAAATTGACATAAGTAGAGTTAATAATGCCATTTGATAGGATTTACAGTCATTTAACACAATGAGGGTGGTCAATAGCTATGCCTCGAGGCTCTCTTGAGTGTGAATTGTCCTGTGAAGAGAATAATTGTTCAGTACATCACAAAATCTTAGAGCATGATTAGAGTAGATAGTTCTGCTGATTTTCTATAAAATGGCTTTGGGAGTGGACTTTGACTTTGCTAGTCTTCATTCTTCATTTAAAACAGTCTTGTGGGTTTTTTTTTAAATGAACAATTTATTTCTTGACAGGACTAATTTCTTATCTTCTTCCTGAGGTAGGTTCAGAGGTAACAGAAAAGCACTAGACGTTTCTGTGAGGAAGATATAAAATCCCCCCCCCCCCATAATTGTAAGCTCATGTTAAACCATATCATCTTCAATAAGCTAATGACTTGCTAGTGAACTAGGTGTAGAATTTGAGGACAGGCTCTAACCTTGGATTGAGTCATGCCTGGTTTGGCCCTTCTTTCAAGCTATATCACTTACATCATGGGTGTGAAACATGCGGCCTGTAGGCCAAATATGGGCTGCGTAGCCCACACCCACCCTGGCTCCGCAAGAGGAAAAACATCCTGATATGTCACGATATGGCGATTGGGTTTGACACCTGTGATTTGTCCATGTAGTGGGGATAGCAATTTTAAAATGAAACCCCCAACCAGACTGCCTCTCTGGTTATCATTTTATTTCCTTGTACAGGTTGTGCAAAATAAACTGCCACACACAGTTTGGGGACCTGATTTGAATTCGGATTAAGAACTGGAACTCACATTGATTTTCCTTTGTATTTGGCTGCACTGAGATTTCTCCCCGAGAAATTATTTCTTTTAAAAAGATAAATGGGGAAGTTGCCAAGTTGCAAAACAAAGCAGCTGTCACTAGCATCTTTCAGCTAATATTTTGGGTGCCCCAGAGGTGCCAAGCAGATGTTAGAAGGCATCCTGGAAGTCATGTGGTTCTCCTGGACAGAGAACACTTTATTCTCTTTGAGTGGTAGGTTAGTCTTCCATGGCAGTTGTGCTCTCCCAAGTTCCAGATGTACCCCCCAGCATCCAAATATTGGCCTATCCTGCCCCATTGAAAATTAGTAACATCTGCAGTTTCTTCTCCCACCAACGGGTGAAATTATCTCTCTTAGAGAATATTGATGCAAGACGTCTTATAGCTTTTTGCAACAGTAAAAGCAGACAGTGCAAAAACAATTAAATGTTGGACAATGTTTAATGTTATGGTGTTATTACATGGCATATGCATGGCATAAAATAATTCATGTATTTTTTGGGGAAATGGTCACACTTGCTGCACAGGGAAGCATTTTGGTGATAATACAAACATACCTATTTCTTGCTTTGTAGAAAGACTTTTAATTCATCTGCAAAATTCTTCATTTTTTTCCATAATGGAATTGGTAAATAAGTTGTTTTGGAAGGAGGCTTGGGAAGAGTGTTTTCTGTTTTGTTTGTCCATGATTTTCTTGACGTATTTGACCTCAACCATTGATGAAAGTGGCTCCTCGGGAAGTGTTAAATTATAAGCACACAATAGATCCTTCCTTTCCTTCTAAAAGCAGCAAAAAGATCTTACAGATGTTCCAGCTTCATCAAACCAGGTGCAAGATTTTGGTTGGTGACAAGAGGGTAGAAATCAACAGCAAAAGAGTGCAAAGTCATTTTTATAATCATTGCACTGTCAAACAGCAATTGGAAATCAGAATAGAGTTCCCGGATGGAACTAGTGCTGGAGCCTTTCCTTCTGATGTGTATAATCCGTTTCGGTATATATTTTGATAACTATATCTCTGTGTTTATGTAAAGTGTTCAAGTTATCTCAAGGATATGACATTTTCTTGCCCAATCAAGTAAAGTACCCTTGACACAGCAATTATTACTACATCCTTGACACAGACTGTCTCGTCACTTTCTCTCACACATATACACGCCCGGGCGTACATTCTTTTTAACCACATCATTAGCATATTATAATCATAAGATCAAGGTATCCTGAGCCTTTGGATCTTGATCTAGAGAACTGTGTGGAAGGCGATAATAGCTGTAGCGAATCTTGCAAGAGCTGACTCATCAGAACAATATTAATAGCTTTTGCAACTCCTTCTACCTGTATGTATCCAGCAGAAATCACATGGAGTCTTTCAGCCCAAAAGAAGAGAAACAGAGAAACATAGAAGATTAACAGCAGAAAAAGACCTCATGGTCCATCTAGTCTGTCCTTATACTATTTCCTGTATTTTATCTTAGGATGGATATATGTTTATCCCAGGCATGTTTAAATTCAGTTACTGTGGATTTACCAACCACGTCTGCTGGAAGTTTGTTCCAAGCATCTACTACTCTTTCAGTAAAATAATATTTTCTAACGTTGCTTCTGATCTTTCCCCCAACCAACCTCAGATTGTGTCCCCTTGTTCTTGTGTTCCTATTAAAAACACTTCCCTCCTGGACCTTATTTAACCCTTTAATATATTTAAATGTTTCGATCATGTCCCCCCTTTTCCTTCTGTCCTCCAGACTATACAGATTGAGTTCATTAAGTCTTTCCTGATAAGTTTTATGCTTAAGACCTTCCACCATTCTTGTAGCCCATCTTTGGACCCGTTCAATTTTATCAATATCTTTTTGTAGATGAGTTCTCCAGAACTGAACATAGTACAGTAATCCCTCGCTACTTAGCGGTTCATCTTTTGCGGATTCGCTATTTCACGGGTTTTCAAAGGGGCCTTAAATCCATTAAATCCACTGAAAATTTTAAATCCATTAAAAATTCATAAAATTTTTCTACAGTACTACTGTACTCTTTTAAAGAAACTGGTAGGATATCACATGTAGTTCCAGCTGAGAAACATTATAGAATGACTGTTTAATGCAAAGGGTGGATTTTAAAAGTCCAAATAATCGTTAAATACATAACAAATATCTTTCCTCTACTTCATGGAAATTCGTTTTTCACGAGTGGTCTTGGAATGCATACCCGTGAAAAACGAGGGACTACTATATTTCAAATGTGGTCTCACAGCGCTCTATACAGCGAGATCACAATCTCCCTCTTCATGCTTGTTATATATACCTCTAGCTATGCAGCCAAGCATTCTACTTGCTTTCCCTAACGCCTGATTGTACTGTTCACCCATTCTGAGACTGTCAGAAATTAGAAAGAAAAGAGGACATGTGAAATAGAATTTAAACAATAAAAAAGAGCCCAGTTGTATAGGGTTTAGAAATACAGGTAGTGTTCAACTTACAACAGTTGATTTAGTGACCGCTCAAAGTTACAACAACACTGAAAAAAGTGACTTATGACCACTTTCACCCTTATGACCATTGTGCCATCCCCATGTGATAAACATTTGGATGCTTGGCAATTGACTCATATTTATGATGGTTACGGTGTCCCGGGGTCACGTGGTTACTTTTTGCAACCTTCTGACAAGCAAAGTCAGTGGGCAAGCCAGATTCCCTTAACGACTGTGTTACTAATTTGAGAACAGCGGTGGTTTGTTTAACAACTGTGGCAAGGGAGGTCATAAAATCGGGCAAAAATCACTTAACAAATGTCTCACCACCAGAGACATTTGGGGTTCAATTGTGTGATATCTGCTCTACAGATGTTTTCAGCAATTGGTGAACTGATATTGTTTTGAATTTTTTTTTCTTTATTAAATTTAAATTCAACCCATCTGCCAGTTCAAGATGACTCTGAGCGGCCAAGCAATCTTCCGACTTATTTATTTATTTATTTATTTATTTTATTTTATTTTATTTTATTTTATTTTATTTTATTTTATTTTATTTTATTTTATTTTATTTTATTTTATTTTATTTTATTTTATTTTATTTTATTTTATTTTATTTATTATTTAGATTTGTATGCCGCCCCTCTCCACAGACTTCCCCTCACATCGAAGACAGAATCCAGGATAGGTTGTTCTAGCCTCATAACTCTATGGACTGGGCTGAATTTTCTGAGGATCCGCCTTCCTGGTGACATTCCTCAGTCGCTCAATCCAGTTCTCAGCTCTTGGGTGCATTTTTTTCCTTGCTCCTTTGAGCTTTGGGTTGGCTTGGATTCTATTGTGTCTTTTAAAAGAGATGTGCAGTGTAGATAATAGCAATAAACTGAATTATTAGTTATTAATGTTGGAGATTGTTATGACTCCTAACTTTTTCATCCTCCTATGTCATGTTAACTGTTCTGTGAAGCGCACTCTGTGTGTTCTTTCAGCAGCTTCTTCTTTCTCTGCTGCTTTTGTAGGGTGGAAGCTGTGTTCCGAATGAGAGTTCTGCAAATTGCCCCTTGAGGCCTGGAGAAGGGAACACCCTTAATCTCACTTTGGAGGGGAGGGAAAAAGCCGTTTCCATGGCATTCAGCTTAGGAGGGCAAAGGACTCTTGATTGACAGACGCTTTTCCATTTTTTTTAGGATGGTGTGTGGGTGGGGGGACTGCCTTGCTGAAGCACTTAACCCTGTGAAGAGAATCTGGTTTCCCCATTGACTTTGCTCCTCAGAAGTTTGCAAAAGGTGACCATGTGAGCCCAGGGACATTGCAACCGTCATAAGCACAAGCCAGTTGCTAATGTTTGTAAGTCAGGGGTGTCAAACTGGTGGCCCACTCCAGCTCTGCGAAGGGGGAAAATGTCACGATATATCAATCTCATGATGGCAACGTAAGTCAAGGCCTTATCTGTACTGGCTCTAGCAGAGGTTATCATAGCAAGTGAGTGCTTATTCAGAGGTTCTGCTTATTCTTGAATCCAAAGTGGCAAAGTATTCCTTAATTAGCTTTCACTTCACATACATTCCAAACGAAATTCCTCCTGACTTCATGATTACGGTGTTAGCTAACTGCTGGGTGTGTTATCTCTGTAGAAATCCAGAAGGAGTCACTTACAGGCCAGAATCTGGGTGGGCCCCGTCAGTACTCAAGCATGGGATTCCTGCCATAAAACTGAAATGCAAGCCGTTTTTTGGGGAGGGTGTGTTTTTCAACCGGAGAATATGTGTAAGAGTTCGCATGGTCCGGGATTTCAGTGGGAGAGGAAATGTTCCCCCCTCCCCCTGGTTTTCTCTGGAAGGCGTTGAAAACAAGCTGCTTAAAATGTAGGATTGGGGAACAGGCACAGGAGGGATGCCTTGCTTTTCCCTGCATCGAAGCATTAGTCTTGGGCTACTGCTGCGCATCTTGCTGGGCGTGCTGAGTAAAGGTGAACAGCATTGATTTTTGCAGGTTAATGATACAGAAGTTAATTATCCTGCAAGGGCCTTTGCTGTTGAGCAGAGTTCAGTAGCAAATTTGCAATCATGACATGGGTGAGATAATTAAAAGCTGACAGGATCCAGACAAATAGTTTTAAACAGTGATAAAGGTGACCTTTAGTGGAGGCAATTAATTGTTCATATACTGTAAATGAGAAGAGAAAATCTCTGCGTGGAAGCATCATGTGTCTCTTCCCCCCTCCCCCACGCTGGCTGAATACGTCCTGACTTTATAGGCGTTTTAAAAAGAGGAACCTTATTTTTTGGTGGTGGTTGATTATATATATTTATATATATTTGCATTGTTGGGCTGGGAGAAGGAAACCTTGGCCGGTTTCAGCACACTTATTTTACATTTACCTCTCTCCCAAAATAGCTGTTTTATTCCTTAATGTGGATGCAGCATAGCTTTGATCATTGTGCTTTCAGATATTGCTGGGAGAATTTACACCCAGGGTTTTAAAAAAAAGATGGCCGCCACAACTACGATTGAAACTCTTTCCCCTTTTTATGTGTGTCAAATACACGAAGCATAGAAAAAGGGGGCGGGGCTTTAGGGGTGCGGTCATAGTGGCCGGCTTTAGTTTTTTGAATTCCCCTGAATCCCCTGCTGATGCCACTGATGGCAAAACCATCAAAATAAGCTCCTTTCATTCTTCTTTTGCAGTCTTCGTAGTAGAAAACAGAATAGGACAGTTGTCTGCAATTATGGGCGAAGATAATCCGAAGCGCCAAGCGGTTCGCTGATAGGATAGTTTCGCCTTCGGTCTTGCTCTCCCGCTAAGGATTAATGTATAGACACCAGCTTTATGAACAAACAAACAAAATACTTGGTAAAGATATAACATTTAAATTATATTATATAAATTGAATTTTATACAATGGAAGGATTCTGGTAGCATCTTTTCTAATGAGTAAATATTAAACAGCATAACTGAACTATAGCTTGTTTCATCATGTAGTGATTGAACTGATGTGGGATTTAAATTGAGATGAATTAAGGGAAGAAGAGAAAGGATGACTAATATGCAGTTGCAGGTTGCATGTGGTACCTCATCACGTAGCCATTGCAATGCGTTGCCTTGTGTTTATTCAAAGACTTCTGAGTGAGCCAAAGTGATATACTGTACATGAAGTCTGCCTTCTCTTGATGGCTAATGCTAATGCAGTTTCTGGTTTTGTCCCTCCCCCACACCCAATCAGCTTCCTTGAGGCCTGTAATCAAGTTTTGTAATGGGTCTTTTAACCCATTGCAATCGCTAATTGATGAGGCACTTGTAATCGGCCTCATATGGAACTTGCATCTGCATAACCAACCCGGTCATACCCCTCTTTTCTTCCTCTGCCTGACCCCAATTTAATCCTACATCAGTCAGGCCACTTGGTGCGACTGATAGAGCTGCAGCTGACGAAACACATTGCCTGTTAATGTATTAGTGGAAAAAGTGTCATCAGGTTCCTGATTGCGGGCTACTATTTATTAGCAGCGATCTTCTACGGTGTATAAAATGAAAGCCTAGCATTTGCAAGTCTGCGATAAGAAATAAGGCCAACATGTCTTTTAGATCCAATTTTGTAAAAAAAACCAAACCCCAACAATCTTAATTCTTTATGACATATTTTCCTAGTGGCCTTTATCCTGTTCCTCTCCCCCACTTTTCATATTTATTTTTCCCTTCATTGTTCCCTTGTTTTGATCCAGGCGGATGTTGTTTTCCAGGAAAGTGATGTTCCTTGATTTCTTTCAGGGGTGGGAGGGCAAGGAGCAATTATGTTCTATTGCTATAGAAATAGGATGAAAGATTTAGGTGTAAGGGTTTTATCCCCCTTCTTTTCTTAATATTGATTAAGGCCTTGAGTCAGGGATGCAATCCAGCAGGTTCTGACGAACCGGTAGCAGAAGTTTGAGTAGTTCATAAAACCAGCAAATACCACCTCTGGCTGGCCTCAGAGTCGGGTGGGAATTTATTCATTTATTTATTTATTTTTATTTATTAGATTTGTATGCGGCTAACAACAGTAGTAAACAGCACATAACAAATCTAATGTTTAAAATAATTAAAAACCCTTATTTAAAACCAAACATACACACAAACATACCATGCATAAATTGTATAGGCCTAGGGGGAAAAGAGTAGTTCAGTTCCCCCAAGCCTGACGACAGAGGTGGGTTTTAAGGAGCTTACGAAAGGCAAGGAGGGTGGGGGCAATTCTGATATCCGGGGGGGAGCTGGTTCCAGAGGGTCGGGACCACCACAGAGAAGGCTCTTCCCCTGGGTCCCGCCAGACGACATTGTTTAGTCAATGGGACCCAGAGAAGGCCAACTCTGTGGGACTTAACCGATCGCTGGGATTCGTGCGGCAGAAGGTGGACCCGGATGTATTCTGGTCCGATGCCATGAAGGGCTTTATAGGTCATAACCAACACTTTGAATTGTGACCGGAAACTGATCGGCAACCAATGCAGACTGCGGAGGGTTGGTTTAACATGGGCATACCTGGGGAAGCCCATGATTGCTCTCGCAGCTGCATTCTGCATGATCTGAAGTTTCCGAACACTTTTCAAAGGTAGCCCCATGTAGAGAGCGTTACAGTAGTCGAGCCTCGAGGTGATGAGGGCATGAGTGACTGTGAGCAGTGGTCTAAATAGGGCCGGGGAATGGGGAATTTGCACTATCCTTCCCCTGCCATGCCTACCAAGCCACACCATACCACACCTACCAAGCTACGGCCACAGAACCAATAGTAAAAATTTTGGATTTCACCACTGCCTTGAGCCTTAAGCTACTGTATTGACTAAGCTCTTATTCCTCCCACCACCACTTAGTTTTAGCTCACCTCCTCTGATCTTGTTGCTTGGTTGCTATCATTTTCATGTAAGTACCTGCCATTTCTCTTTAGGCATCAGAGAATGACCAAAGAAAATGACTTCTACTTCTATTGTTGATTGCTTTCTCAACCAATGTTTCTGGCAATTGGCTCTTGTGTTAGGAGATGCCTTTTCGCCTTTCTCTTAATATTTGCAAATAAAGTCCCGTTTCTTTTTTATCTTTCTTGTCCATCTGGCCGGGGTTTTTTGGCAGATGCTTGTCTAGGAGTATGTGTGGTATATGCTGATCTTTAGAGGAAGAAAGAAAATAAACTTGTTCCAGATGTCTTTCCAATGTGTGAAATATGTTTTGTGTTCCTTAAGTTATTATGTTCCTTGGATATTGCTGTTGCAAGTGATACTGGTAATTTCTTTCATAAGTTATGTAAAAATAAGCCAGGTTAATTTAAGCCACATTGTGGCTATCATAAGCCATCCAGCAGTGGGCGTCCCAAAGGTTTAACACCGTTAAGCATGTCTGTAATCACCAGCAACAATTATCATGCCAACATTTTTATCTGTGGTTTTTGGCCTCATCTGGTGTGGGACAAGGTTCAGTGGAAAACTGGGAAGATGTAACTAGTCTTGTGCATAGAAAGATTTGAATTTTTTGGAGATGTATGCTGGTTAATACACATGAGCAGCACTTTCCAGATCTCATATATGCCAGGCTTGACTTGAAATAATATAGGCTATCCCATAAAATAATGGTGTTTTTAAAAAATGAAGAGGCTAGTGTGAAGTTTCCCAAACTCTGAAAGATAGACACTGTAGTACATATTCATATTCACAACTAACTATCCAATGAGCTTCTAGGCTGAATGGGTATTTTAATTTTTATTTCCTGAATTTAAGATCAACAATCTTAACAATAAAACTGCTTGAGTGGTTTCATTCTGTCTGCTGCAATTACAACCCAAAGACTTGCGGTAAACTAATAGAAAATATTACAACAGGGTCATCATATTCTATGATAAAACAATGTCAGTCTGCTTGGACTTTGATATGAAATTGCCAAATGATTAAATTAAAGCTATATAGTGTGAAGAAATGCCCTGATTTAGCCTTCTGTTATGAACCTGGAGTAATCCCAAATAGATGAAGTTATATGTTGATCCTGGATTAGATTATCTATGAAAAACTTCATAAATATTTAAGGATTATCAATGCAGGATTTAATCCAGTGTCAGACACTGTGCTAGTTTCTAAACACAGTATAGTAAGTAAGAAAGAAACATTGTCAACCCAGTAATCCAGTTTTTCTTGAAAACTGCCAAAATTCTACTATTCCTTTCCTAATTATGTCTTGTAATTATGAATATTTGAAAATGTGAAGTATAGACTTGCGTGGTTTCTTACAACTCATTTCTCTGGCTTAATCCCACTAGATCTTGTAGCTTTAATAGCCCCCACCACCACCAGTTCTGCGGAATAGGTTTTCATTTGTATTTATTAGTTCCATAATCTACCAAGAAATTACACTACATATGAGCAGCACCTCCCACACATATGGGAACCTAAATTTGGCAGTAGTAAAAAACTTATGCAGCTTTCTACTTTTTAAAAAAATTACTACTATTCATACATCTTAATTTCACTAGTCCTGACTTAAATAGAGGATAATACTTACTCATTTTAAGGCAAACATGGTTGGGGCCAAGGATGCTATTCAAGGAACCTATTGCAGGGGGTAGATGCCATGACACAGAAAGCAACATGCCTGCTAGGTCCCATAAAATGGTACTTTCATAAATGTGTTCTGGACCAGCAGTAGCTTCTGAGTGTTCTACCAGTGAGGCCTCTTGCAGAGGTCATTGTTATAGTCCACATGTGAAGTAACCAGGACATGATCTTGAGGAAACAGCACGGTTAAGTACACAAGATGAAACTACACAACAGCTTTCCTGGTCACAGCTGCTCATCTGCTCTTTCAGCTGTGAGTCCAGGAAAACCTACAAATTGCATAGCAGCTATGTCTGAAGAAATGCAGCCCCATTCAGAATTAAGGATGGAAAATTGGCAGAATCAGATACTCCGTGAACTAGACACACCCACTTGGATTTGCTGGGATTCAATTTAAGCCTGTTCCACATCCTAATCAGATTCAGATTCCAACAGCCTCCTGGACTGGACAACATCATAGCCAGGGATTTTGATACAAAGCTAAATATCATCTGTGTAGTGATGATAGTGGTGATGTGTAGTGATGATACCTGTGTAGTGATGATACCTGACTCCATGCTGATAGATGACCCTCTAATGCAGTGGTCCCCAAAGTTGCCAAGTTTGGGGGCCACTGTATCTAATGGCTTCATGTGGACATTGAAAAAGTTTCCTGCTCTGATCCTCCAGATCTCCTTATCCATAACTCGTTCTGACACCTGAGCCACAAAATGATACTAATAATCAACCCAACCAGAGTCTTCTAGTCCATCCATCTAAAAACTATATGCTGATACCATCTGCACCTACAACCAGCAGTTACACACAGTCATCATCTTTAAAAAGAGTTAATAAAAACAAAGCAAAACACTTCAGAGTCCTTAAAAACATCCAATTGTGGTGGAATGTAGTCTGTCTTCCCAGGAGAGAGGGAGTGAATTCAATAGGAGTGGAAGATATTTTGAGTGGGTGGAAAAGAGTCAGAACAGCTCCGTCCTAGGAGTTCTCGGAACACACGTTTAGTGATATACAGTAAGTAGTTTGCTTTAGTTTGGCAAGGTTTTGTTTATGGACAAGGAACAATAAATAAAATTGCTTAGGAGAATCTCTGCATGTCTTCCTTGGTTTTTGGAGTTTGACATCAATATAGTATTAACCTTTGCCCATCTGAGCTAACCATTATTCACTGGCAGCTGTATTATATGTTACCTGGATATTTCTTTGTGTTTTGTTTGTTTATAGATATCATCTTCAGTTCTGGATTAAGGAGGACTGAGTGGATGGATAGAATTTTCACTTAAAGTGGACAGTAGCTTGGGTTTTTTAAAAATTAAGTGGTTAACGCATGTCGCGCTAAAGGTCTATCACCAGAGCAGAAATTGACTTTTCAACTGTTAATGTGGTAATTGCTACTAGTATACAGTACTCTTGGAACTAATTTGAAGGGGAAAGCAAGGAATAAAAGCCAGGGTTGTTTTTTTGTGTCAGAAGCATCACTATTAAAATAAGGCATGCTATATGACATAGAGCATGCCTTAAATTTTAAGTTATAAAATACAAGATTAAAACATGTACAGATTAAACAGATCTTGCCCAGAAACTTCCATAGCAACATTAACAACATTAATTGTGTTCCATCATGCTGTCTCAAGCGTACATTGAAAGGTACATCATCAGAGGTGGGCTGCTAGCCGGAACGCCTAATTGGGCTCGCCTCCACAGCTCTGAAGGTACCGGGAATTCGAGCAGAATTATGTTCCTCCGCCTGTGCATATAGCAAAATTGTGCACAGAGACGCAGGTGCGCCTGTGTTCCAGTGAGGTTTTTTTTTGCTTCCGCGCATGCTTGTGGCAAGGGAATCAGGTATCCCCCAAGCTCCTTCTGGAACTCTTCAGGGTCCATTCGATGTCTGGGGCAGAATCACTTAATCGGCTCCGTCAGGTGATGGCAAATTAAAGTCCCCCAGTACCATGAGCCCGGGGAGCTCTACCACCAATCCGGATACTGCCTCTAGCAGCACAGGCAGGGCCATTGTAACACAGCTGGAAGGCAGTTATCTCAGTAATAAGCCCAACAGAACCCTTCAAGAGAAAAGACTCACATCCAACAATCTCCGGGGCATGGATCCTGTGAGGAAGAAGACTCTGGCGGGCAATAATTGCCATTCTTTCAACCCTTCCGTGGGGTCGTGGTTGATGCAGTACTTGAAACCTGTCTGGGGACATCTCTGAGAAGGGGACATCCCCCTCCTGGCCCAGCCAGGTCTCAGTTATATATGCCTGGTCAGCTCTCTCCTCCAAGATTAAGTCTCAAATGAGGGGAGCCTTGTTAACAATACACCTGGCATTAAACAGCAGCAGCTTGAGCCCAGCCCTGACATCCCAAGTCACCAGGTATATGAGATGAGCCCAGTGAACCAGAACCAAAGGGGCTGGAACAAGTAATTGCTTTGAAACAGCAAGTCCTAGTTCCCCGGGAGATGACATTTCCACAGCTCCCGCCATATCTACCTCTCCCAGTTATAACCACGATACCCCCGCTTTCCAACTCCCCAGAGGTCCCCACCTCCACCACGCCCCCCTTCCCCTGCAGGCAAAAACCTCACACCCATACCAGGCTGGTGGTCATAACCGAGCTCCCCCTCTGCTTCTATTTGCACACTTGGCAGAAGGGGCTCCATTTCTTCCACCAGGGTCTCTCTCATTCCTTCAGTCACTTCCCATTCACTCTATCCAATTCTTCCACATGATCATACAAACATACAAGCACACACCCACAAGGACAAAAAAATATAACTACATAATATAAAACATTAACCATTGGAACTCTGTTGAGGTCAGTAAAAATTCATTAGATGCTTTGACCAGAAGTGAGTGTGTTAGGTTAATGATGTAGCCCTTCAAAAAAAGCACACTTAAGCATGCACATCAAATGGAAGGGGAAAGAAACAGTATTTTCCTGCAATGTTCAATTTGCTAATGTCAGCTTATTTGTTTTTCAACCTATACATCATAATTCCCAGATAATAAGAAAAGCTCCTTTTAACTGATGAATTTTCTGCCTGCCAAGGTGAACGCTGAATTCCTTCAAAAAGTCAAAGGGTAAGAATTGACTTTGCCCAATAAATCTGCTTATTGAGTTTTACTAAGCAGATTAATTGTTTGAAATATTTTACAAGGATTGAAATTACTTTGGTGATTTTGAAATATATAGTGGAGTCATATGTACAACACCTATAATTTTATAATCAATAACATAGATACTATTCAGAGCTTTGTTCAATAAGATACAGCTTAGGCAATTAATAATAATAAAGGCATTAATTCAAATATACTTGTTCTGTCTTTTGGGGAAAGATAGTTATTCTGCTATGCTTGTTTGATAGTCACTGATGTGATTTGCTCTTGATATCCTTCAGTGGTGTTGTGATTCAATCTTTGTTAGGTCCCCGTCTCTAAAGATCCATGGAGTTAAATGCAGTCATTTTATTGTTTACTTTGTAATAGTTTTATTAAAATGAGCAAAGCCAAAGGAATTTTTTAAACAGGATGTCCAGATTAAATGGTCTGTGTATTCAATGCACATGTGTGCATGCGGTAGAGAGAATGGATGTCTATAGGTTAATTTCCTTGTCCTATTAAAAATAGTGTGAGTGTATATTTATTTACTATATTTATATCCCACCTTCATTATTTTTACAAATAACTCAAGGTGACGAGCATATTCAACACAGCTTTTTCCTCCTATTTCCCCCCAACCCAGTGAGGTGAGTTGGGCTGGAGTAGAACTCATGGTGGCCCTCTTTTTAGCCCAGTGCCTTAACTATTAGATCAAACTGGCTCTTATATCTTGTATCAAAACAATCAGCTTGTGAATGCTGAAGGATACAAGCAGTGGTGTCCTATTTTACTCATCACCTGCTTTTCAAAGATATCTGGTTGACCACTTTAAATAACAGAATGCTGGATTAGCAATATTTTTGGCTTAAATCAGTACTTCTCAATTATTTTCTGTTGCGCCCCGATTAGGAAGAAGTAAACATTTTGCACACACACCCAACTCTCTGATATGGGCCCCAATGGAATTTTAGCATCCTATATAGAGGATGCTCCTCCTTGTTCAGCAGCAAGTTTGCCACACCGTTCATGGCTACCGCGGCACTCACTGAGAACAACAAAAATCCACACAGCCGTCCCACCCCACCTGGCCACCTTCTCTTCCAGGCTTGGAGCAACATTCAACTGGGAAAACACTCCCGGTCTAGGGGTATCGTTCAAGAAGGACCACACATGTTCTCCAAGGTCACATGCCCCCCGGGCATCATTCCATGCTCCACCCAGGGGGCCATGCCCCTCTATTTGAGAAGCACTGGCTTAAATCAAGCCAAAACATACCTTTAAACACTGACATCCCCTAAACTCTTCTGAAGATGTTACCTAGCCTAATAATGAAATGTTTGGAAACCAGCCTACAAGCTTAAGAATAAACCTTCACTCTCATACTTTTACTATGTTGAGGGACTAACAAGCTAACATTTTTGTAAGTCTCTTCCAGATGATAGTTATATTGTCTGGATATATACCACTATAAAGTGAGAGGAAACCCAACTATTTACTAACACTGATGAAGTTACCTAGTTTGGGTAATGAAGCGTCTGCAAAAAAACAACCAAGCTCAGAGAGCACCAAGGACACAGATAGGTTATATGTATCTCTATATCTATCTCAGCTGCCCTGAGTCCCTAGAGCAGTGATGGCAAACCTATGGCATGGGTGCCACAGGTGGAACGCGGAGCTATATCTGCTGGCACGTGAGCTGTTACCCTGTTCAGCTCCAATGTGCATGTGCGAGCCGGCCAGCTGATTTTTGGTTCACCGGGAGGCTCTGAGAGGGAATTTTGGCTTCTGGAAAGTCTACAGGGAGTAGGGGAGGGCATTTTTGCCCTCTCCAGGCTCCAGAGAAGCCTCTGGAGCCTGAGGAAGGTGAAAGACAGGCCTACCAGGCCCACCAGAGGTTGGGAAATGAGCTGTTTCAGGCCTCCAGAGGGCCTGGGGAGGGGTGTGTGAGGGTGGCCATTTTAACTGTCCCCAGGGATTGAATTATGGGTGTGGGCACTCGCGCTTGTGCGATAGCCCACTCACACAGGCTTTCGGCACCCGAGGGGTAAAAAGGTTCGCCATCACTGCCCTAGGGAGTTGGGCGACATAGATACACACACACACAAATATCTTCCATAATCCCCGGATAGCAGGCTGGATTGATAAGGCCATCCCCAGTCTGTTTGTCTTCTGAAAACAATTACAGCACTTATCCCATGAAAAGACTTCCAAGTCAACCAACCATGTTTTTTTTCCTCCCCAGCAGAAAAGATAATTTGCAAATCAATAGCATTGCTTTACAGGATTTAATTTTGCAGACACAGTCACAATGCTCATTGAGTTTTAATTCTAAGCTTTGCACAAATCTTGTTCTTATTTGTCTGCCTGATGCCCAAGAATGCCCAGTAGTCTTATCAGTTAAATTCAGGCAGCTGTCAGAGTTTGTGCACTGCTTTCTGGACAGGTCTGTTGTCTGTTCACGGTAGAATGTGTGTGTTTCAACTTTAGTTCAAATAATTACACTAAAATCACTCTTTCTGATTTTACTGCCACGTTACAGTACTTGTTCATGAAGAACAATAAGTGGGCATCTCTAAATGTTGGTGGTTTGAAAGTTTACTTTGTCTTCAGGGCTAGCTTTAAGTTAGTGATGTTGTCATACTGATCATTTAATTTAAGCACCTCATTAGTATAAGGAAACCTCCCCCCCCATCAATGTTTATCCATTTTATTTCACAATTATAAAACTGCAGCCTGTGCATTATTGCAACCAACAATTCTACAATCTTGAGGTCGGGAAAAAAGAAGAAGAAGAGATGTGTTATAACCACATGACCAGACGTGACAGAAAACATTGTGGGGCAAATATTACTCATGGGTGAGTGATGCTAAGGTTACTTACGGTAGAAGGCAAAATTTTCTACATAGCTAGCACATTCAACTAATCAGGTCTGTGAGGGGGGAGATGGTAATCTTGTATGCCTCACCCATGCTACATATATGAAGTCTATGGTAGTTGCTATCCATGATTGCATAAGCAAATTTAAATAGTCCTCCTTCAATGTGGCAGAATGGCTGTTTCTGCCCGTACCAGTCAGCCATGTTTACAGTGAAGGGGATTTACCAACAATGGGGAACCCATGACATGTGTTTCAAAGATGACATGCCACACTGTTTTGGGTGACACACTAGTGTTTACCAACACCCAACAACCATTTTGGAAAGCATGCCCGGTTCTCGTGTGATCTTCAGAGTTGCATAAGAACAGGATGTGCTTTCTTACATGTTTTGGAGGCTGCAAAAGAACTTTCTCCAAAATCGCTTTAAGAACGAAGGCCTAGTGTGACCCAGATTAGCTTCAGGTTGGCCTCAGGGATCTGTTTGAAAGAGAGAGGACATTGCTTGGAAGTAAAAAGACATGTGACAATTTCTGGGCCAGGGCTGGCAGGTTTTATTGCCTATGAACTTCAACTCCCAGAATTCCTAGACTAGCTATAATTGCCCACCCTTGTCCTGGGGAGTGTTGCATCATGGGAATAGTGCATGGTACTAAGGGTGAAATTAAGGCCCAGGCCACTATTTCCTTCTTGGTGCTTCTGCAGAGTGCCATTTTGCAGGATCTGCCCAGATGAGGGGGAGATGTTTCGTTTCTCTTTTTCTTGGGTGGGGGAGACATGCTGGCAGAGTCAAGCTAGGCATTTTCCAAATTTTTAACATGCCAGGTTCAGTTTCCAGTGTTTATTTATGGTTTTCAGCAACAAATACCCATTGGGTAAAAAATTGATTTGCGTAATGACCATGGTGTTCATTTATTGATCCTAACATTCACTTAATGACCATTGTAAGAAAAACGGGTTGTAATTTCAAATCCGTCTCAATGTACAGAAACAACATAGGAGTATAATTCTGGCCTCAAGTCTGGTGGTACGTCAAATACTACCTGTATTCATCCCATTGCTTCTAGGGCAGTGATGGCAAACATTTTTGGTGCCGAATGCCCAAAGCATGCACTCATGTGCACGTGAAACCCCCAAATGCAATGCGAATGCCACCTGTGCATGTGCCCCACTCTCCAATGCATACACCCTCCCTGGCCCATTGTTGGCTTCCAGATTTATACAGGAGGCTTTCCAGGCTCGAAATGCAATGCGAGCATCCCCCGCATGCCCCCTAACCCCCCCGCACATGCACGGCAGAGACCCAAAGATCAACTGGTTGGCGGGAGGCGTGCATATTTGTGCAGTGAAGCTGGGCTGGGGCAACGACTGGTGTGCCAGCAGAAAGGGCTCTGTGTACCACCTGTGGCACGGGTGTCATAGGTTCGCCATCACGATTCTGGGGGATTCAGCTCGAATCCCGTTCAATGTTGCGTAATGTAAAGAAACATAGGTTTGCTTCACAGATGTTTAAATTGAATTGTGCTGCCTGTCTGTTTCTCAATTGGGTTGAGCCTTGAAAGGGCTCAAAGTGAAAATGATCTTTTTATTACCTCAGAGACTACATAGTTGGGTTAATGCCATGGATGCTTGGTGATTAATGTTGTAGCTCAAAAAAATGTCTTTAGAGAAAACTGGAAGTGGGATTCAGTGTGTTTTTGGCAACCTCTGAAGATGAGGTGATAGAATCAGATCTACTAAGCCCAGGCTAGTCTACTGTGCATATATTTTTAGAAAAATAACATAAAGGAAAACCAATATTGAGTTGAATTGCTTGTGACTTGAGATGTGGGCCCATCTTGAGCAGGGAAATATCTTAAAATGAGTACGTTGACTGAATAAGGTCAGGGGCCAGTGTTCCCTCTAATTTTTTGGGGGGGTGGGCGGAAAAGTATAGTGTCTGAGCAGCAGTCCCTTCAGGACTGGGCGGCACAGAAATATTAAATAAATAAATAAATAAACAAACAAACAAACAAAAAACCCACCCTGTTTTGCCTCAGTGAATTTCAAAATAAAATACTGTACTGTGTGTCTATGACAGTGAGCTCATAATAGGGCAACTCTATCAATATCAAAATGCCACTTAAATAGTTGAGCTAGTTTCAAACTAGATTTTGATTTTCTTTCTCTCTTCCTTACTCCCATTCTTTTTCTTTCTCTTTTCCTTCCTCTCTTTTTTCTATCTGTTTCTCTCTCTTCCTCTCTTCCTCTCTATCTCCTTCCCTCTCACTCTTTCTCTCTCGGCTTCTGGGCAGGTTTGAAAAACTGAGTTGATGATGATTTTTAAGTGAGCGATTGCTCACTGCTCAGCTTAGAGGGAACTATGTCAGGGGCTATGAGGTTATGAAAATGAGCTTGGTTGGTCAGAAGAGAACTTGGATGAAATTTAGCATAGCAGGAAGCAGATATGTTTTTAATGTCAGAAAGTGCAAATAAAAGTTTGCTAAGGTATCAGATATTTCTTGTTTTTTCATAGTTTCAGAGCTAATAAGAAAAGGCTTCCATTTTGTGAACATTTTATTTATTATTCACAGAACAATTGTATATTTCAAACCAAACCCAAAGTTACAGACCCCAGAGCACAGTACTTTCACAGAGATGACAACGGATGTACACTATAATGAGCTTGTTCACCATTTTTTACTGTGGAATTTAGGCCTGCTTCATATTGCTGCTGAAATAGCATATTTTTTTACCAAATATTCCTTCCTTGCCTTGCTAAATGTTATTCTGGCTTCCCCACTGACTTTGCTTATCGGTAGGTTGCACATGACCTTGGGACGCTGTAACCATCATGAGCATGAAATAGTTACCAAGCATCTGAATTTTGATCTGTTGACTATGGGGATGCTGGAAAGGACATAACTGTGAAAAAACACTCATAAGTCACATATTTCAATGCCATTGTAACTTTGAATGGTCACTGAATGAATTGTTGTAAATCGAGGACTACCTGTATTGAAGTTCAGACTATTTATAAGATATGCCTTTTACTTATAGCCTCATGCTCTGAAGAATAGAATGGAATATCCAAAATGTAGAAACCGAACTGTCAGCAAACAATGGGTATTAGTAATCATTTTCTACTCTGGCCTCATCAATTTCTTGCTATTCATTCAGAGGGGGAAAAAAGTCCATGTAACTCCAGGAGAGAAAATTTTGCCCACATCTGCAGCAGACAATGAAGATCAAGTCCTTGTCACTGATAGTCTGTCTATGAATTCAGCCATAACCTACTGATTTTTAATGGCAGCTTGGATCTTCTGGAATAGACAGAAGACATTACATGGGACATGAGATTTGAATGAAGAATCCTGAGATATGATATGAAGAGATTCAAATCAGGCAAGTGATTGTAGCTATGTGTTTCCTGTCTGACGTGCAGGAAGGTCATAGAGAGTGTGGAGACTGCAGCTAGTCCAGAACACAGCCGTGTGAGCCGTCATGGATGTACCTCAGTACATCCATATAATACCAACACTCTGCGTGCTGCACTGGCTACCGATTAGTCTCCGGTCACAATTTAAAGTGTTGGTTATTACTTATAAAGCCCTACATGGCTTAGGGCCAGACTATTTATGGGACTGTTGTCGGCCACACAATTCCCAGAGAACAATAAGATCCCATAGGGTTGGTCTTCTCTGGGTCCTGTCGACTAAGCAATGCAGGTTGGCGGGACTGCAGGGGAAGGCCTTCTCTGTGGTTGCCACAGCTCTATGGAACCAATTCCCCCAGATGTCTGTACTGCTCCCACTCTACAAGTCTCCCGGAAAACTGCGAAGACCTGGCTTTACCAGCAATCTTGGCGCTGTGAATATTAACATCTGTCACCGCCGAAACATGTTGATTGATATGTGTGTCATTTGATAGGATTGTATGGTGGGTTATATAATGGGTTTTTTATAATTTGGTATTTATTTGACTTCTTACTATTGTTGTATTGCATTTTATTTTGTCGTAAGCTGCCCTGAGTACCAAGGTATTGGGCGGCATAGAAGTCTAATTAAATAAATTAAATAAATACATAACTGTCCCAGAGTTCCTCCACTTTAGGGCTAATCATATCTTAAGCAGGAGAAGTGTGAATAAATGATGTCATTGCATTGTTCATTTGAGGTTATAACTTCCTAATTTTAAGAAATGCTTAGGATCAGATTATGTTTACTGTCCTGCTACATAAAACTATAGGACTCAAAGAGAGTACAGTATACTTTCTATTTCACAAATGGCTGCATATTCTGAGAAGAGTCAGTCAAGCCAAAGCAACATTTTGGGGCTCCCTCATAACAAATTGGGAAGAATGGGTGGCATCATGGGAAGACTTTCCTCCTTCCCTTTTATTAGTTCAAGTTTAAATATCTTGTTTCAGCCAGGTACTTTCCTATTTTAAACTGGCAGCCGTCCACCATGCAAACATCCGCATGGATTTTTGCGCAGATTATTCTTTTCTTTTTCTACCTGTATAGAAAGTCTACCAGAAAAAAAGAAAGTAATGGTAAGAAGGCTGTCTTCGTAATTATTTATTTTAACTTCAAATGGGTGCCTGGAGTTGTGTTAATCATAATTCTTTATTTAATAGACCTGGAGAGGAATAAATAGAAGATTACAGATTTCGTTTTGAATTGCTTCTCATTGTCAGCAATTATAAGTTGTGTTTCACAGGCAGAATAAGTCCCAAACTACCATTTAAGGATAACACTTTTTTTTTTTAAAGCAAAAGGTTAGTTGTAGTTTTGCTTGGGAAAATAAAAGCCCCTCCCCCACCATTTCCAAACCAAACAATTAAAATGTGCATTTCATCTTCCAAATCACAGCCTAAGCAGACCTAAAATATTTTCTCTTAATTTAGAAAATACTGATTAGATAGATATTTACTTTTCATAAATAAAAGGATGGGATATTTAAACCCATCCACCTGATTCATCAGCTGCTGTTTTTTCTTTCTTTTCTTTTTCCTTTTTTGGGTCGTCTGGTAGCTGGAATCAAGTGAACACTGGAAATGTTCTGTCAGTGTTTGCAGTTGGCCTGCTTTTTCAGATGCGACATAGTTACATGTTCAAACTGGGTTGCCATGGCATTCTGACATGACTTGGCAAGATACACAGATGAAGAATCAAGCATCTCCAAGTGGTGGTAGAATGCGAAAAGGGGATGGGGGGTGGGAAGATGGGGAGATTAGCAGCATTTTTGTTTTGCCAAGTACTGTACAGTGAAGATGTCTCTGATACGTATGTCTCAATTTAAATGTAAAATATACACATGGCTGCAGTCCTAAAACCAATAATGGCAGAGCCATTGGAACAAAAAAGAAAAAGAGAAAAGAAAGGAGGAGAGAGACAGTGAGGCTCTTTGGAATAAATAGATTTGTATTGCAGGCAGTTTTCCAGTTCTCTGGTGAAATGTTTCATTGCAAAATGCAAATTCCCTGGTTCTCAGAACTGGCAACTGCAAATTTTGAAACCTAATTGAGTTAAACCTTCTGCGTAAAGCTATTAAATGTATAGCCATTGGGTAGTACCAGCACAAAATGGTTTGCAGACGCTTCTTTACTCCCTTAGATACTTTGGAATAAACCATGAAAGATGCTCAGAATAAGAATGGAGATTAAATAGCAATTTATGGAGGCACAATTTTGCTTACTTATTGAAAGACATTGAGAGCCTAGATGGAATCCAAGTAAATATTGCATTTTTTTTAAATATTAAGGGTTTTAAACTGTTGTTTTTTATCATTGGATTTGTACTGTGTTTTGTTGTTGTGAGCCGCTCCGAGTCTCCGGAGAAGGGCGGCATACAAATCTAATTAATAATAATAATAATAATAATAATAATAATAATAATAATAATAATAATAATACCTACCTCACCCCACAAATTTTGTCTTCAAAATGTATATATTATAGGACAGGGGATGCAGAATGAGGGTTTATTAGATTAAAATATGTTTTAAGTCATTGTGCAGACATTTTTCAGACATTTTTCCTGGCCCTTGTTAAGCAAATCATCCAATCATTAAGTGAATGCAGTGGTCGTTAAATGGGTCCATTTTTTCCATATGCTAATTTTTGCCAGATGTCAAAAATTTATTAAATAAATAAATCAGCAACAAGCAAAAAAATGCAGGAAACTGGCAAAAAAGAACCACAAATTATGATTGCATGACTGTGGAACATTGCAACTGATCATGAAGGTTGCCAAGTACCTAGAATGTGGTCATGTGACACAAAAGGTGGGTTGATATTTTACAATATCCAGAAGTGTTTGTGAGCCATGAAGTACCTGTTTTGAGGCTATCATAACACCGAATGGCCATAGATTAAGGACTACCTGTATCTAAAGCTGTTTTAGGTCTCAGCATCCTTCTTTAACCTTAACTCCTTCTGAACTTTCACTTGCCAAACCCCAGCTCTACAGTTCTACAAAGAGGATCAATTTAGTGAGTTTTCGACTGTTTTGTAAGCTGTTTAACTACTTAAGCCTCTTCTACTTTCCTCTATTTCTACCTCATTGAAAAGTTTTTGCAACTATGCATTTTAAAATCTGAGGAATTCTTATCAATCCTGATGTTCTTTTTCCCCATTAGTTTCTACTGCCATGTGATTTACTTTCATTATTCCAAGTACTGTACTGTATATAATAATAATAATAATTCCTTTGTTAGAAGCCAAGGTACATATTGACAATGCTCTGTTTTACTTTCCCTTAAAGCGGCATAATGTTCATTTGTTCATTTAAAAAATAATCAGGATTGCAAAATTCTTTTATTTTTATATCTGAGCAGGAGCATTCAGTACAATTCTTCTTCCAATTCTTTTGCCCATGAACACATTTTATGCTTTAATTGCTATATTTCAGTCATGGGAGTCATCCCACCAGCTCTCAATTATACCTACTGATACTAATTTGTCAGTCTTTCAAGAACATTCTGGTAATCTTGACTTGACCCATCCATCTTATGTAATGCCTTAACCCTTTTCCTATCACCATTTAAAAAATATATAATCATTTAAAATTCATTAAATTCCCATATCCTATCCCCAACTGTGTAAGGGATATCGGCCACTTGTGGTGTAGAACTAATTAATTATCTCTTTGCAGTCCACAGCAAAATCCATATTTCAAAAGATGTATTCCTTTCTCTCTCACTCTCTCTCTCACTGTCCAGTTTTTAAGCCATATATTACAACTGCTGAAAAGAACATTTATTTACGTTTTCTGTTTTTTGTAGGGGCTTGAGTATAAGAATATCCCTTTCTTTCATAAATTTGTCTGTTTTTCTAGTACTATATTGCCTTCTTCCTTTGTTTTGTTGTTACTTTTACTTTTTTATCTGTTCCTGAGCCAGGAAAATAAAATTATTAAACCACCTTCACTTGCTTGCCCTCAAGTATAAATTCTCTGAGTTTATCTCTCTGCATAGGTTTAATATGTCTTGGTCAGACTATAGCAAAAAAAATTTGCTTTATGAAGAATGTGGGTAATAGCTTAGTAATTTATGCATTTTCTTGCTTCTCCATTTTTCAGTGCAAATATACATTATCTTTTCCAGTCTTGGGCCTTACAGCCTTATTCCATACTTGTTGAGGTAGAACTGCTGTATTTTCTTCAGCTTTAACATTTCTGTGGGTAATTTCAGCTGCATCTGATATTTATAGTAGACTGCTGTTTATTTGTTTGTTTTTCCTATATCTCAATTTTTACTGCAATTGCTTCCTCAATATATCTGATCTTGTTTTGCCATAAATTTTAGTTCAGTCTTTTCATCTTTTTAATATTGTTTGTCTCTATCAGATCTTTTCCTTGAATATGTTGACTATGCTAACCTTACCAGTGAATTTTTATGTGATCCTTTAAAGACTCAATGTCCTTTTCTTGTTATATTCATCTATTTCTTGACTGTCTTTATTGATATATATTTTCTTGTTCTATTGTTACTCATTTTTTCTTTTTGCTGAAAGCTTTCATCCTCTTTCTTTTGCTATCATGACAGTATGTCCTAAAATCCACGTGGATCTTCTTTTCTTTGAATTTTTTTGGGATACCTTTTTCCACTTTGTATTTCATAATATTTCCCAGCATTTCTAGGCTGACTGGATTGTACCTGTCGTATCTTATAATTTATTTGATTCGGATGCTATTTATCCAGCAATGTTCACGTGTTGAGTTGCATCTCTGTTGCTTTGTTGACAAGCAACAAAGATTCTCTTCACTGAATTTTATGAATTTTTTTTTTATAAAAAATGGCATTATTCTTTTTATCCAATCCAGATTTCTCTGAGTATTCAATCTTTACTCAATAAAATAGTGGTACAAGCCTTCTAGTACTGCTTTCCACGCTTTGAAGAGAGATGCTTTGCATGGGCTGACATACTTTGCAAGGTAATTATTTGCCAGGTTTTATAGAGTCCTAATTTGTTAACAATTGGATGGAAGATTCTGTTACAGTAAATACTTTTTCTTAGTGGAAAAGATTCATTAGAGTCTGACTTCGGGTTGTGTCTTTTCTCCTTGAGAAAGGGGAACTGGGCTAGTTAGGGGTTCCTTGGAGCCAGGAGTGACAGCTAGCATCTTCTCTGCTTTTTCAGCCATGTGGGAATGTTGTTTGCCCAAAAGATTTCATAGAGAACCTGGCACTGGTTGCTGCCTTGGCAGAAGGCACCAGGCAGAAGTAGGATGCTGGCTTGTTGCCTGACACAATAGGTTCTTAATCACTGGATCCAAGACAAGAGGAAAGATTTGCAGTGACAGTTGCGAGCCATTGAAACAAAAGCGCAAGGAAGAATCGAAACCCTTTCTTCCCTTTGGCAAACAAGGGCTTGCAACGGAACGTCTTATACTAACTCTCAAAGGGGAAGAAAACACTGGAGTATTGTTACTTTTTCACAAGGCAGCACAGTGTTGGCTCCAGCATCTTGTCCTCGTTGGAAAGTAGGATCCTCATTAGGAGGTTGACAGTCATTTGTTGCAGTCATTGTCTGATGTCTCTGCTGTTGTAAGAATGGGTATGTCTCCTACCCTTTCTCCTTTTGTTTAGCCTCTCCTGAGTAAATAATTCACTAATTAGTAGTTGGTCCAGATTTGACTTTCCCAATATGGTGTCCTACAGTGGTATGACGCTTACTCTTGTCTTCCTTCTTTCATAATGGGCAGGAGAGGATAGGAATTGACTAGCATCTGTTTAGGGAAAGCTATTGCTATCATTGTGTCAGGAGCACTGAAGCAGTTCTCAGCTGAAAGGATTAAATCACCATTAGCTGGGGGATGCCCATGTTCCCATGCCCACTAAAGTGGTAATTTATATACTTGCCTGCTTTCAAATTGCTGGGTTAGCAGAAACTGGAGGGTGTGACAGGAGTTCACCCCATGCCAGGCTGGGTCTCAATCATAAGCCTGCCAATCATCAGCCCACTCTTTCTGGGGGAGACTGATCTAGAGGGACAATTTGGAAGCAAAAATGACAGTTGTGGTTTTTTTTCCTACTAAACATAGTTCTCGTGAAACACTGTCCCTCTTCAATTGACTTTGGAGTGGGACTACATAGGCATGCGCCCAAGATGAAGTATCTATGGATAGCCAACACATAGATATACCATATTTTTCAGACTACAAGATGCACCAGAATATAAGACGCACCCTAGTTTTGGGGAAGGAAAATAAGGAAAAAAATCTACCTACCAGCATCCATCCGGCTAGTGTCCTTAGCAAACAGCTTGGAACAGATATACAGTGGTACCTCAAGATACGAACTCCTCGTCTTACGAACAACTCGAGATACGAACCCGGGGGTTCCACCTCTTGAAAGGTTGGGGACACATGGAGAGCAAACTGGGAAGAGGAGAGGTGGAAAACCCTCCGTGAAAGGTTGAGGACACATGGAGAGCAAACTGGGAAGAGGAGAGGTGGAAAACCCTCCGTGAAAGGTTGAGGCCACATGGAGAGCAAACTGGGAAGAGGAGAGGTGGAAAACCCTCCGTGAAAGGTTGGGAACACATGGAGAGCAAACTGGGAAGAGGAGAGGTGGAAAACCCTCCGTGAAAGGTTGAGGACACATGGAGAGCAAACTGGGAAGAGGAGAGGTGGAAAACCCTCCTTGAAAGGTTGAGGACACATGGAGAGCAAACTGGGAAGAGGAGAGGTGGAAAACCCTCCGTGAAAGGTTGGGGACACATGGAGAGCAAACTGGGAAGAGGAGAGGTGGAAAACCCTCCGTGAAAGGTTGAGGACACATGGAGAGGAAACTGGGAAGAGGAGAGGTGGAAAACCCTGTGAAAGGTTGAGGACACATGGAGAGCAAACTGGGAAGAGGAGAGGTGGAAAACCCTCCGTGAAAGGTTGGGGACACATAGAGAGCAAACTGGGAAGAGGAGAGGTGGAAAACCCTCCTTGAAAGGTTGGGGACACATGGAGAGCAAACTGGGAAGAGGAGAGGTGGAAAACCCTCCGTGAAAGGTTGGGGACACATGGAGAGCAAACTGGGAAGAGGAGAGGTGGAAAACCCTCCGTGAAAGGTTGGGAACACATGGAGAGCAAACTGGGAAGAGGAGAGGTGGAAAACCCTCCGTGAAAGGTTGGGGACACATGGAGAGCAAACTGGGAAGAGGAGAGGTGGAAAACCCTCTGTGAAAGGTTGGGGACACATGGAGAGCAAACTGGGAAGAGGAGAGGTTCGGGGGGGGGGTGCTGGGAAGCCCCCCAGGCCGGCTGTCTCCTTTTAAAACAGCTGTGCGGCCCCGCCGAAAGCCGTTTTTTTTGCGGGGGGTTTTTTTGGTTGCACGGATTAATTGACTTTACATTGTTTCCTATGGGAAACAATGTTTCGTCTTACGAACCTTTCGTCTTACGAACCTCCTCCTTGCACCAATTAAGTTCGTATCATGAGGTATTACTGTATTTGCTTTGCAAAGCTCTATTTGAAAGGCTGGTTTTTTACAGCTTCGCAAAGCTCCATTTGAGAAGCTGTTTCAGCCTCTGAAAGCTCTGTTTGAGAGGCTAGGCAGGGTTATATTCGGTGTATAAGATACACCCAGATTTTATTCTCTTTTAGGAGATAAAAAGGTGCGTCTTATACAGCAAAATACGGTAATTTGGAAAACATGAAATCTAACAACAGAAAACCTAAGCAAGGTATATTGTACTTTTCAGACACAGATGTATATCATCGTCAGGGAAGTGGGGGAGAAAAGAAATGTAAGCTTTTTTTCATACAATTAGTTCTCAACTTATGACCATAATAGAAACTGCCCATAATAGTTGTAAATTGTGACAGTTGTAAAGTAAGCCATTACATGACCAGTGACCTCTATAATAGTCACTGGGTCTGACCTAACTCCTTTTCCATTATAATTATTTCAAAGCTATAGAGATCTTCAGAGCAGCAGGGTAATTGGACCTTCTGGTGAGTGTGCCTAAGACCTGGAGCATGAATAAGAGGAAATGGAAATAAATAAGTACTGTACAAGGATTATAATGAGAGATGTGGCAGGAAAACAGCAAAAAAAAAAAAGGGGGGGGGGAATCACCAAGACAACAAAAAACAGGAAAAGGTATCAGGGATGTTACAGAGAATGTTTGAGGAATTGGAAAAGAATGCTAGAAAGCCAATGACTTCTGGTTGAAATATGAACAAATATGGAAAAGAACAAATAGGGGAAAAATCTGCAGTACAAATGACTAGAGGAGTTAAATAAATTGAGGAAAATGGGGATCCCAGGAAATAAGATTGATATTTCAACCAAAGAAATGAATGAAGATCTGAATGCTGTGTTATTGGATGCAAGAGAGAGGAAGGAATGGGGGAGGAAGATGAGGGTGTAGAAGTGTGCAGTGAACACAAAATTAGCAAAAACATGTAAATTTAAAACATATTTTACCTGTGCACTTTAGTAGGAAGATAATAAGTTATACAACACTACTTCAACATCAAATTAATTTTGCCCAATGAAACATCTATTAGAAGATTGCCTATGAAGAAGGAATGCAAAATAGATTTGTTTAATCAGAGGTAAAATAATAGAGACCTAGAAACATAGAAGATTGATGGCAGAAAAAGACCTCATGGTCCATCTAGTCTGTCCTTATACTATTTCCTGTATTTTATCTTAGGATGGATATGTATGCCGCCCCGAGTCTACGGAAAGGGGCGGCATACAAATCTAATAAGTAAGTAAGTAAGTAAGTAAGTAAGTAAGTAAGTAAGTAAGTAAGTAAGTAAGTTTATCATAGGCATGTTTAAATTCCGTTACTGTGGATTTACCAACCACGTCTGCTGGAAATTTGTTCCAAGCATCAACTACTCTTTCAGTAAAATAATATTTTCTCACCTTGGTTCTGATCTTTCCCCCAACTAAGCTCAGACTGTGCCCCCTTGTTCTTGTGTTCACTTTCCTATTAAATAAAAAGATTGAAAACCTTGATGGACTTTTGGTGAAAAATTACCTGGGTGATTTTCTGTTTTCATTAATTAAAAAAGATTGAATGCAAGGAAAAGGAAAACATGGATGAAATTTTAAAGGAAGAGGAAAGAAAATAAGCTTGCTTGTGACTGCTGTAAAGATTGGGAACCATCTTTTTACTTTTTAAGGTATGTTTCGCTCCTTTACATATTTATTGGTCACCTCAGTGAGTGACCAATCAAGTAAGTGGACATAGGTCTGAAGCAGAGCATGTAGTCTTAATTTGGTTTTTATATCATTAAATAAGTATTGTGACAAGAATGTGGAGTCCTCCTGGAATGAATGAAATCCTGGCCAGATGTATGCTAAATCAAGCTACCACAAACCGTATTCTCTTTCCTATGTGTTGTTTTGACGCAATTTATTTTCTAAAAAGAAACTATGTACTTAGCAGACACCAGCAGAACAATGGAAAGTGGTTGGAAGAAGCAGTGGAATCATTCCAGTGGACTAACCTTCCTTATTTTAGCAGGTGCTGGGTCTATTTGAGGCCAAAGGCAATATTTCCCTGAACAGTTTCTAAAAGCAACATTAGGCTCCAATACAATGTTTTTGTAAAATACAGCGGGGCAAGTATCATTCAACACTTTGAATGATTGTTGGCAATTCGTGTGGGAAATGCCTTTGAGCAGCTATTATTCATGGAGTTTCTGCGTTTGATGTCAAAGATTTCAAATCTGAATATAGATAATGACAATGATTGCTTTCTTGCCCTACCTGGCAAAATCCCTAAAGTGGCCATAGCAAGGAACAGAAATACATCCCATATTAATCCTGCATGCTCCTGCGCACTCTCTCTCTCTCACACACACACAGAGAGTGATCAGACAAATGCCTGGTTGATTACATTGTCATGAAGACAAAGAACAATTGTGTCATGCTGTGATCAGGGTGGGGAGGGGGGAACAACACAATTGGTAGAAGGCTGGCTAGAAGGAATAGTGCTGTTGAATAGAGATGCTTCTCATTCACGTTTCACATCTTTTTCAACACAAACAGAAGGCTGTCTTTCTCCTTCAACACCATTTTTTCTAATTGTAATTCTATAAAAGATCCAATAAACTTGAGAAAGAAGGTTCTTTAGTAATGGAAGGAAAGTCCTTTTAAAGTGTGTGTGTGTGTGTGTGTGTGTGTGTAGTTTTAATCCTCAAGGCTGGCTTTTATTTTTCTGTGTTTCTTGCTACATCTAAACACCCATCTCAGACTTTGCCTTTAAATCTCTGGGTTTTATTTTTCAATCTTCCTTTGAAAGGAGGGTGGGGAAAGAGAGGGCAGACGCCTCCTGCAGCACTCTGCTGGCCAAAATGGGACACAGGTGCGGCCCTCTCCACCCTGTTTTGGCTGGCAGAGTTCTCCAGGAGGCGCACGGCTCCCCATGCCCCATTTTGGTGGCCAGAGGCATTGTGGGCGAGTCCTTTGTTATTTTTAGGCTGGTCCCAGTAGGCCAGATTTAAGCAACCCTCTCATATATAAAGGGTTAAACATAGATAACTTTTGGAACTATTCTTCAAAACTTTGTATCAGAATAGCAGCACTTGGGGAGGGGGGTGCTGTCATAACTTTGACTGGTCATAAGTCAAGGATTACCCGTACAGTGTAGGATCCAGTTTATCAAGGAAGAGGGGATATAGACTCAGTAGACAGCTGTAAAAGGCATTTCTGATTATTCAGATTAATTTTCAAGACCGATTCCAGGATCATATCCTGGGGGCAGGTTGGGAAGTAGGAACCTATTTTATTATAGATTTCTGATTATAGGTACATTGTCTTACTTCTCGCTATTCCAGCCCTTTAATGAACATTGCCTTTCTTCTTCTTTTTTCCAGCAGCTTTATAGAACTGTTAATTACAGAAAATGGATCTTCTGGAGCTCTGAGTAAGCTTCAGTTGTATATAAAGCTTCCCTTGGCTTGCATCTTCTTTTCCCACTGAGCCCAACTATGAGTCTGCCCCAAATCCACAAATTGAACATTTGTTATAGCTATGGCCCCCAGAAGACATGCCACAGCCTACTTGTCACCTGTGATTTAGAGAAATGACAGCTGTGTCAACTGGGTTTCCAAGCACTGGAAACTTTGGGACATTCAAAGGGACGTATGGGAGTTATCGTGGCTGCAAATGGGCTACTCCATGTCTAACCCATCACTAATTTGCCTTCGGTATTCCTATTTGAATCTTCATTGATTTTCCTGCCCTCTATTATTCAGTGTAGTGGAGAAGGCGCTGGCCTAGAAACCAGACATTGTGAGTTCTGGTCTTGCCCTAGGCATGAAAACCAATTTTGTGACCTTGGGCCAGTCAAGTTCTTTCAATTCAACCCACCTCACAGGGTTGTTGTGTAGGAGGATGAAGGAGTATTATCCATTGTTCACTGCCTTGAGTTATTTATAACAATAATAAAGACAGGATAAAAATATAATGCATAATGATAAAATATTCCCATTGTCCCAGCGAATATTTATGGGCTAAAATGAAGAAAAATGTTAAGCGCTCAGGAAAGAAATAAAATAGGAACCTTGTGCATGGTGATGAGCACAAACATCTTTTTTGTGTGTGTAACTAATGTGCTCAGAGGATTTCCTAAGTTACCATCTGGTGCACAGATATAAAAGGTACAACAGTTGGCAGCAGTTAAACTTGTTTCTTAAAATACAAACTGAGGATTTAGCCTACCACTTGATTTTCTCTTCCCTTCTCTTAAAATAGTTAAGAAGCTGTGTGAAGATTGAAAGATGCAGCAGCCGATTCTTTATGCCTATTTTAGATATTGCCTCCATCTGTCCCTTGCCTAGTCCACCATCATTGGAAAATATGGAAGGAAGAAACTAGCTACATGCTTTATTTAGGGCAGAAGGTTGTATTTTGCTGTGTTCTGAAGTTTCAAGAAGCAGGGGTATATAAGCCATGATGGTGATTCCTCCATAAAATATAGTAACAATAATATGTGCAGAACGCATAACTAAGGATGTGGTAAAGTGCACACTAGGAAAATCAGAATCAGTCCTCTGATTAATTTGTTTATTAAGTTTCTAGGCATCCCTGTTTTTCTGTCTCGTCAAATAGCTGTTAAAAGTGGGTGTCTGTCAAAGTGGAACAAACAATGAAATGTGCATCACAATGCAAACTGTTCCCCTTTTACACGTATGCCATGACATTACAGGGCATGTGCCATTTTTGACAGAAAAGCTGGATTTAACCCATATGTCCATTAACTGAGTTTGTGCAGAATCTTCTTGTAGAGACTTTAGCGTGAGCTTCAGAAATGTGCCAAAGTTTGAATTGCTGCAGTGACAAAGGGATTCCAACTTTTCTTAGATTATTTGGGTTTTTATTTTAAATAACAATTGCCACTTGGTAGCTAATAAATTTTAAATATAAATAAAATTGCTAAAAGGAAGAAAGAAAGATGAAGGTAAGCAGAAGTGGTTTATTACATTGATGTGAATGTTTCCTGGAAAGGGGCAATAGCAAATATTAATGAAGAAGCAGATTTGCTAGTCTATTGCATAGAATTGAGTCTGAAGCTGATTTTGATTAGTAGTTGGAGAGGAAACAACCAGGAAACTGCTGGATTAAAGCTAGACCCGGAAATTAAAAGAAAAAGTGCCAGAAAAACTCAGTTTCAGGCTACTTCCATAGGCTGACCAAAAAAATTGCGTGGTTGTGTCCCAAAAGTCAGTAGGTTGGATCAAGGCAGGCTTTATCTCTACTGTGCTAGTGTATATACTTCTGATACTCACATTCCTGCATTAAAGAGTTATTTGAAACAGTTTTTGCCCAAAGTTGTGGTTAGATATGTTTATCCTGAAGTTTGCCCACCCCAATAGTGCGTCCACGAAGAGTGAACAACTGGGTGTAGTCAGAATAACCAGGACTAGCCATTTACTGTCTTTTTCTATGTATTGTTTTAAATAAACTTCTATCTGTGCATTTTGTAGTCTCACATTCCTTTAAAACCACCTCCCAATCTCTGGCCATTAGAAAAATACAAGTTTTAAAAGTGGCTCTGTTGTTGAGCCCAGTAGCCATTAGAAAGATCTCTTTTAGAAAGAATTTTTTTTTAGGGCATTTGGAAAGGCCATTTTCTTGGGCTGATTAAAACAGCAAGCACTTTGTCTTGAGATCGTTGTGGGTCTGAAAATGTGTGAAAATAATTACAGACACATGTTTTAGTTAGTAGACAAAGATGTGTGTGTGTGTGACAGAGAAAGAGGGTGGTGGTGGAGGGGAGGCTCCTTGGTTTTATGATATGGGTAGTTGGGGTAATTCTTTATTATGCTACTTCTTAGGCTTGGAAATCTTTGAAACGTTTTAAAATTTCGGCCTTTGTCAAGGAAAAACTATTTGCTAAATTAGAAAGTGGGGTGTTTACATTTTTTGCTCATCACATGTGATTGTGATTAATAAATAAAACAATCTTTGTTTTCAGCAGGTGCCTGAAGGTAATGCCATGTTTTGTCATGGCTTGTTGTGTGGTTTGTTATGTGCCCCAGCCAAGCTTTTAACTCATATGCCAAGATGCATTGGAAAGAGTTTTTCTGACTTCTTTTTTAATCAAACCATAGTTAAAGTGAACTATTCCTTATCAGGGTGTTTAAATGCAATCTATAGTTTTGAAATACTTCCTGGACTGCCATAGAATTCCTTGCATTGTAACACTATAATTTCTATTTCACTCCTTTTCTTGCTAAATGGAGCTTAATACTTGAAGCCAATGGCCTAATTTGCAGAATCAACCTAGAATCTGCACCAGAGGAAAAAGAGGAAACAATTAAGGATTGAGGAGACATAGGATGTCTACACACACACATGAATGTGCTAGATAAAATAATTATAAATAGAAGGAGAAAAGAATGCCTGAAAAAGAACTCAATGTGTATCCAGGGGAGTCTTATTTCATTTTTATTGGAAAGCATTATTTTTATGTGCTATGTGATAAGTCGTCATACAGTCACTTCTGCCTGGAAAAACCTTGAATTCATGCAGGGAAGAAAGAACAACTTAATTCTACTGAATCTTGGCTTTTCAACATGTGTCTTGCTTGGGAAATATTTCATTGTCAGCTGTAAAGTATCCTTGTACAATTCATAATTGCATTTTGTTCTATGTTTTCTGTATTTCTTTGCCAGAGAGCTGATTTTTAATACAGTTCATGTGAGGTCTATTCTTGAAATATCCTGATTTAGTGTTTGCTATCTGGTGTACCTTTCAGATCTTGAAAGATGGGGGCATGTCTGAATTGTGGCCAATAGAGGAAAGAATCTCCCCTTCATAAATTAACTACAGAAATAGCGCCGGTGGTACTTACCCACCGGCGCTTTTTGCTGGAGGCCCGGGGAGACAACGGCCACATGGCGCAGCCGCCATCTTGGATTCGGCCGAGATCTCGCGAGATTTCGCGAGATCTCGGCCGACGATCAGGCCAAGGTGGCCCCTGATCGGTGACGTGTCCAGGCGGGGCCTGCCTGCCCTATAAAAGGGCGGGCAGGCCCAAGGCTCTCCCTTTTCGCCCGGACTCGTCGCCTGAGCAGACACCCACCCGCCCTCCCTATCTTACAGTGAGCTAATATGGGTCGCCCTATGGGGCTGAATAGGAATTTTTGGTGGTCTGGCCCCTTAGCCTTGACCGTTTTTTCGCCTATTCCTCACTGGGGAGACGGATAAAGCGGTTAGGGGGTGCTTGCACCCGTTTAGGTTGATTGGCTTACCTTTGGTCATTTGGGTAGGCAGGTTAGGGGCGGAAAACTGGGTGGTGGTTTAGCAACTGCGTGTTCTCCGTTGGGCATCTTTGGGGAGGATTGACAGGTTCTCTCCAAGCTTGTGGTATTGGCGACCTGAGCAGTTGGGGAGAACCTGTCTTTGGGTCCCGCCTATTTAATTCCCCTTTTAGGGGGTAGCCGGCGGGACCTCCCACATGCAATTGCATGGCATGGTCTCAGGTGAGGGAGGGGTCCCTCACCTGGATTAGCATGGAGCTACGCCCATATGTTGCCCCGGAAGTTTATTATACGTCACTTTCCGCCCCGGAAGCAATTTTTGACCCTGCAGGTCCGCGTTAGGGTCATTAGTTAATTATGTTGATTATGAATTTAATTAAATAAATTATGCAAATTTATGTTAATAAAAATGACCCAATTTTAAATCCAGCTCTTGTGTCCGTGTCGTTACTCTGCCTCTCCTGCAATAACAACCTATAAAGGCATTTGTAGCTGAAACATGAAACACATGCAATTCAGATGAATGAGTATAAAAGACTGAAGTGAAGCCTATGTATATATTAATTTATGTGATTATATAATAGTTATACTGTTAGAATTTGAAGTTCTTCTAACGTGTCTCCTTTTTAAAGAAAAGATAGGGTTGTATTAAGAAAAGAAAATGATTGCTTTCAACAAAGTGGATTTGATTACTGTACAATGCTTTGGTGGACATAGGGACAACATGTTGAGACCGGTTTTTTCACAAGTACAGTGATCCCTCGATTAGCACGGTCTCGATTAGCGCGAAACGCTGCAACACAGTTTTTCAAAAAATATTAATTAAAAAATAAGTCCGCGCTAGTTCTCTCTCTCTTTCTCTCCCTGTTGCCGGCGTGGTATATGAGAGAGAAAGAGAGAGGCAGAGGTCGGGCGCATTACCGGGAGGTGGAGGCGGCATGGGGACGCTGGGTGCCGGGGACACCGAGGAGGGGGTGGACGTGGCCTCTCAGCTGCAGAGCCGAACAAGGGCGGAGGCAACGGCGGAGTCCGGCGCTGGGGCCATGCGGGGCCGCTCATCCAGGGGGGCGTGGACTGGCAAGTCGCCCTCCTTTCTCTTTCTTTCTCTCTCTTATACCACACCGGTAACAGGGAGAGAAAGAGAGAGAGCGGAGGGCACCTTGCCGGTCCACGCCCCCCTAGATGAGCGGCTCCGCATGGCCCCAGCGCCGCCCAGGCAAAGGGGAAACCCCAAGATCGCTTGCCGCTTGCCGTATTGCAGCGAAGGAGGCGAAGCAAGGCTCCAAGCTGCAATACGGCAAGTGGCAAGCGATCTTGGGGTTTCCCCTTTGCCTGGGCGGCGGGAAGACCAAGGGAAGGTTCCTTCAGCCGCCCAACACCTGATCCGCTCCGCAGCGCGGCAGCAGCGAGGAGCCGAAGATGGGGTTTCCCCTTTGCCTTTACCCCATCTTCGGCTCCTCGCTGCTTCCGCGCTGCGGAGCAGATCAGCTGTTGGGCGGCTGAAGGAACCTTCCCTTGGTCTTCCCCGCCGCCCACACGCAAACTCCACCATCTGCGCATGTGCGGCCATGAAAAAAATGGCGCGCATGCGTAGATGGTGTTTTTTACTTCCGCACCACTATAACACGGAAATCGATTAGCGCGGGAGGTCTTGGAACGTAACCCCCGCGCTAATCGAGAGATCACTGTATTTCATTGCTCATTTGCTGATTTATACATTTTAATCATGTCTAAGCAATATTTTCACATTGATGTGCTTAGGACTGCATTGTAGTCTGCTATGTGGAAGCAAAATACATCCTTACAATTTCTTTGTAATCTAATACTTGAGAATAAATCCCATTAGACTATGTGAGACTTGCTTCTGATGAGACATGACCAGGATTACAAATGCTTGTGTTCCAATTGAGTTTTGATTTTTCAGCCACTAGAGTACTGAAGTAGATTTCGGGACTAAAATCAAGATTAATTTGATTTTATTATTTAAATCGGTCTTCAGAAGTCACTTTGGGATGATTAAATAATTGTAATCATTCCAAACAATTCTTATAAAGTCACAGGATGGTTTTTATATGGACCGTCGAGATGCCATAAATTAATTCTTCTAATTTATATCTGCGAGGCAGAATGACAATAGCATGATGAAAAATAAGAAATTGAGTTAGAAAAAGGTACCATCTCCCGCCTAGAATAATTATTTTATTTATTTATTTGTTTGTTTGTTTGTTTGTCCAATACACAAATACATAGGAAGAAAAATAGACATGTGATAATATACAAGAGGGTGAAAGTGAACTTAGAGGAGAGGATATATGAAAGGAAGAGAATATAGAAGGTAGGAGAAAGAAAGGAAAGACAATTGGACAGGGGATGAAAGGCACACCAGTGCACTTATGTACGCCCCTTACTGGCCTCTTAGGAACCTGGAGAGGTCAATCGTGGAGACTCTATGGGAGAAGTGTTGGGGGTTAGGGGTTGACACAATTGAGTCCGGTAATGAGTTCCACGCTTCGATAACTCGATTGTTGAAATCATATTTTTTACAGTCAAGTTTGGAGCGGTTCGTATTAAGTTTGAATCTGTTGCGTGCTCTTGTGTTATTGCGGTTGAAGCTGAAGTAGTCATTGACCGGTAGGACATTGTAGCATATGATCTTGTGGGCAATACTCAATAGTTATAAAATAATGCATTTATAGTTATTTTGTAATTTTAGAAAATTATGTAACACATCAAATAACTTCACATGCTCTGTGATTTATGATTTCTCAAGTCGTTTTGTAATGTGTTTGGAAGTAATAGTAAGCCATTGTTAGTATTATGAGAAAAAGCTTCATGCCTTCCCTTTCTTCCTCTGACATTGATACAGTATAAAGAGATTATATTTAAGTGCAGTTAATTTAAACAAGTCAATCTAATAACTATGGCCTGAAATATATGTTTCCTCTAAAAGCAATTACAAATAATCTTAATTTATCTTGGTTCAAAACACAAAGCAACCTTTGATTACTTAGAAATGAAACTAGAAGAATAGTGCTTCCTATATTTTGTATATTGTTTTTAATAATGTGTAATTTAACATTAGTTATGTCTGAACTAGTCTAATATTATAAAATTGATATTTATTTGCCCAGCTGTAATGTAATATACAGTATGTTTACCCAGCTGTAGCAGGCTGCCTTTGATCCTTTTTACACATGAAGGTGATAATATTTTGGTGTGAGAAAAATGTTTCTGTCACTCCTACTGTACATGTAATATGTTTCTGGGGGATTTTTTTTTTTGCCTCCTGTACAAAAAATGATTAACTGCATGCAGGAAATCTATATAGATAGGAATGAACTGGCAATAATGTTCACGATTGTATTTTATTTGTAAAAATATTTTTATATCCAGAAACATTCTGAAATTTAAAGCCTGCATCATGTGATGCTTATACAGTCAGCTAGGAGGAATTAGTTGTAGCTCTCATTGGAATCGGTTGGATAAAACTGCCTGTGACTTGATCAGACAAAGAAATATAGGAGAGAAAGATTATAGGGATCATTGAGAGGGCTGAGTTTTTTCTTCATCTCCAAACAAAAAAGTTTCTCATAGAGCTAAGTCATTGTTCTTTCTTTAAAAACAACAACAGCTACTTTGAAATTTAATTTATTATAAGATTTTTTTTACTTTAATCTCTCTTAGTTTTGGATTCAATGCATTGAATAGCTTTATTGCAGACAGGACTTGTAGTTACTACTGCAATCTAAACTGTGGAGCCTTTTATAGCAGGGGTGGGCAACTATGCCCCCCTTTACGACCTGTGGACTTCAACTTCCAGAATCTCCAAGGCTCAGGAATTCTGGGAGTTGAAGTCCACAGGTCATAAATGGGCCATAGTTACCCATCCCTGTTTTGCGTAGATGTGACAAAGTAGACAAAATGTAAGAAAAGGAATGTTTATTCTCATATTCCACAAGAGATTAGGATTTAACACCCTGCTGTATAACCATAGTGAGATATCTTAGAGTTCAAGCATAAGCCTAGGTAAACCCTTTACAACAGCTGCCATATGTTTGCAATTAAACTTTCTTGGCTGCCTCCAGAAACTAAGTAGGCTGATTTTATTTATGGCTGTGACAATTTTAAATAAGCAGTACTAATCTAGACCAAATTTATTTATTTATCAAATTTATATTCTGCCACCTCACTGTTACAGCAAACCTGAGCGACTTATCAGCAGGACGTGTAAGTGGCTGGTGAATGCATGAAGTTTTATTTGCCACAAGCATTGGGTGTGCATGCGAAACCCTCTCCTTCCTCCACTGTCACCAGAAAGAGCCGGAAAGGTTGGGTACCGCAGGCTTACGCTATGAAATAACCTGAGTGACTGCCCGGAATCACCTTGTAGGGGAAATGAGTGGTGTAAAAATTTAATGCATAAAAATGAAAAGATAATAAAAACAGTTAAAAGGTAAGAAAGATTATATGAAAAAGTCAAGAGGACAGATGAGATCTTTCCTCTACCCTCTCAGTCATCCCAACATAGCGCGTCCTTATCAGCCAGCAGACCCAGGTTTCAGGTTCTTCTGCAAGATCAGGAGTGTGGGGGCTGACCTTACCTCTGATGAAAGGGGGGGGGGCAGGGGTCACAGCAGAAAAAGCTCTTTTTCTAGATCTCAACAGCCAAAATTCTTTGGCAGATGGTACCTGAAGTAGGCCTTTTCTCCAGGGACACGTAGGACAAGGGCAAGACAGCTGCTCAAATATCCTGGACCCATGGTATGAATTGCTCACTTTGCCTTTGAATAAAGTCTACCTTTCAGTAAAGTAGTGATTTTTTGACTGTGGAAACCTGGATTGTATTTCAGCTCTATTCAATTTAAGACTTTTTCAAATAATGTCTAAAGAATAGTTGTTTTGAGACAGAATGTTTTTTTGCCCATATTATTATTATTTATTATTTATTAGATTTGTATGTCGCCCTTCTCTGAAGACTCGGGACGGCTCACAACAACAATAATACAATATACAAATCCAATATTAGATAAAAAGCTAAATTTAAAACCCATAAATATTAAAAACAATCGGTACTGCCCAATCACACCATGCTCGTGTATTACAGTCAGAAAAAAAAGGTGGTGGTGGGGGAAGAGATAGTTAGTCCCCCCATGACTGGTGACATAGATAGGTCTTCAACATCTTGCGGAAGGCAGGAAGAATGGGGGCAATTCGAATCTCCGGGGGGGAGTTGATTCCAGAGGGATCACACAGAGAAGGCTCTTCCCCTGGGTCCCGCCAAACGGCATTGTTTAGTTGACGGGACCTGGAGAAGGCCAACTCTGTGAGACCTGATTTGCTGCTTGGATTCTAGGCAGAATGGCAGAATCTAAGCTGAAAGACAAGATATTTGTGTTTTCTTTTTCCTCATTTGTGCTATCATGGAAGCTCGGAGCAGAAGATGGAAGTCAAGGAAAGCAGAAGGGCTGTAGGAGCTTTGTAAGTTACAGCAATGGAAATAATGAAAGTCTTCAGACGTTTTGTTTGTGACAATAGCCATCTGAGCCAGGATTGTATACTGTGGGGTTTTCAAGCATTGTTCATATCATTGGGAATGAATTTGATTAAAACATATAAGTTGTTCAGTAATTTGTGGTTTAGACTGTGTTGGAAGTTCACACACAATATTAAACCAGATCTTGTGTAACTGTGGTTTGCAGAATGGCAGCCTCCTAATGTAAAACAAGACTTAACTTAACAAGTGCATTTGGTCTTGTTTTGTCATCCACCATAGAGTAAAATAAATTGATATCGGGGACTTCTAAAATCTTCCTCTTTACTCCAGAGTTCCCTAACCTTTCTGGTGGCCCAGAGGAGGAGAGGGGCAGGCGCTTTTACCCACACATGTCCATGAGTGAACAGGGCCAAGAGTGCAAGCGCGATGCAGCAACGGTAACATGCTTGCGGCAACAGTAGTGCCTTCATGGCTATAGTAGTGCCTGCACAGCTAGAGTAGCGCCCTTGCTGTGCTTGCACAATGCTAGCATGAGTGGGTGGTGCACATGCGTGCACACTGACCAGCCACTCACGTGGCTCAGTGGCCAAGAGGCTGCGGCCCGATGGTGGGCTGTAGCCCACAGGTTGGGGACCCCTGCTTTACACGCTCAAATGGAATGTGAGAACTTTGTCATCACAAAATATAATTCACAATCAACTAATTAGTCTCTAATTAGGATTCTTTTTTTTAAGGTTGTTGAGATTATTCCCCTGGACATTGTAGAGAAATCTCTCTTAGGCAAGATGTATTTGGGTAGGGCAACTTTTGTACAGTTGGAAAAGCAATATAGGCCTTCGCATTGTAATCCAAATTACAGCTTTTACCAATTGGGAGAAGACAAGTGATCCAAAAGGACACCTAGCTGAAGTGGCAGTCCTGACTGATCAGAATCCAGGTATTATATTGTTGAACCTTCCAAGAGAGCAGACACCTGTTGCCTGAAAACAGAAACTGCCTGTAGTTAACTGCACTTCTGATTCCTATCTTCTATTATTTCCTATTCACGGGGATGTCTCACCATTCGCTATAGTTAGTGAATAGTCACCATTCGCTATAGTTAGTGGATGTCAGGTGGCTGTCTGTTGCCTTTTGTCAATTGAGAGCAAGGAATAGTGTGTGCTGTCTGCCATTGTGGGAACATGTACAAAGGAAATAGTGTACTTTGGACAGAGCTGGCCTTCATGTACTCGCATGCTTCCCCCACCTGTTGAATGCAGTGATGAAGGGATACTGCTTGAAATATTAACTGATGTAGATATTGGACGATTTTTGACTTTTAAAAGACAATTGTCTTCTGCATCACCTAAAAATTGCCTAATACCTTGCTGATAATGAGTGAATAAATGACACCAACAAGGCCCTGTTGTTTGTGGGTTTTTTTTAAAAAAAAATAAAGTTCACTCTCTGCACCCTTTGCTTCTCTGCCGTTGCCGCCTCTCAGCTGGGATCAAAAATCTCCGTCTCGCCCCCACCAACTCCTCAGCTTTCACACAATTGGGTCTCAAATCTCCATCTCATCTCACATACGCGGAGGGATGACAGCTCCGATTTTAAAGAGAAAAAACCACCAGGTCATGCTGATTAGAGCAGATGAAATCCACCAATGAGTGGATTCTTGACCTCTTCATTCTTGTTGTGAGCATTGTGTAAATTAGAACATGCATCAATAATAGTTTCCTGCTTTTGCCGAGTTTCATTCCTCACTGCAAGCACAATTATTGACACAAAGTCTTTGTTGAGATTTTAAGAAAAGCAAATCTACTTCAAAGATTTGGTTTCTGTGCCAAAATGAGCTTCTGAAAGATGTGTCTATTCTTTTTTATTGGGTATCTAATGGATTGCTCCAGTGTGCAAAAATACTGGTACAGTTTGGAGTCCTGAAACAGATACTGTAGCTTGTCCTTGACTTTGCAAATCTTTAGCCGCAGAATAAACACTTAAGATTGGGGGTTAGGCTGATATATCCCTAAGTGCAGATACCCAGTCTGGATGCAGAATGTTTGCCAGATTATAAAATCACATTTAATAGCTATGGCAAGAAAGATTATAAAATGGGTCAAAGCTCATAATACTTGTCTTGCTTAGCATGGAAAACTTTGGACTCAATTGTGTTTGTAAGTCAATGACTATCTATAATTCAAGTTATTCAAATGATTATGAAACTACTTCTTTATGCCAAAAGTTAGTATGTTGAAGCAAAGTTTAAGCTAGAACTGTACTTTCTGATAACATGATATGATTCACACATCAACCACTATAAGATGTTTTGCTTTCTGTTTAGGATGATTGATTTAATTATTCTCTGGTTGTTGTTGTGTGTAAACAAGCTTCTATATCAGTGATGGCAAAAGTGGGAGGAACATGGGGGATTGCGTGCTTGTATGTCCACACCCATAATTCAATGCACCCTGCTCCCGTGCATGAGGGTACGACCTCCCTGCGCTCCCCCCGCTTTTACCACATGATGGCACAGTGGGCCCATTTTCTGCCCTCCCTAGGCTCTAGAGGCTTTCTAGGATCCTAGGGAGGGTGAAAATAGCCTTCCCCGTCCCCCTGAGGCCAGAAACAGCCCATTTACCAACTTCTGGTGGGACCATAAGGCCTATTTTTCACTTTCCCAAAGCTCTAGACAGCCTTCCCCATCACCCAAAGGTCATCCAGAAGCCAGAAATGGTCTGTTTCCAAAATTCTGGTGGATCCAGAAGGCTTGGGGGGGGGGGGGTGTTTCTGGCCTTCAAAGGGCCTCTGAGTGGGAGGCCATTTTTACCCTCTCAAACCTCCAAGAAAGTCTCCCACCAGAGGCCATCTGGAGGCCAGAAACACCCTCCCAGAGCCTCCATGTGAGCCCTTTATTTATCTCAAAATGGGCTGCTGGAGACTCCTGGGAAGGGGAGGGGTGTAGCCATGCAAAAATCAGCTGGCATGCTGGAGCTGATCTATGGCAATGGCTCCCATGCCAGCAGATATGGCTCCGCGTGCCACAGGTTTGCCATAACTGCTGTACAGTATATTCAGCAATCTATGGTTTAAAAATGTCCTGGCTTAGTAAAAAGTTGGCTGGCATCGTTTATCATAAGAGCATCTCCATAGTTAAGCATGCATAAAACCTTCTTCATCTTTTCTGCTTCTTGCTGTGGTCCAGCAGAGTTGTCCTGAATTCAGTAGGGCTAAAATCATTAAGATTTTGAGACAATTTGCTTTTAACTAATTCTATTTAAATTAGTTCAGAATCCTTTTAATTGACCAAGAGTTTTCCAGAAAATCTCACTTCATCTGCAGAATTTGTTCAGCGTTCTGAGATTTATCTTTATTTGTTAAATTTATAGCAATCTTTTTGTTCAGAAACTCAAAGTGGTCTATGGCAGGGTGTGTGTGTCTCTGGTTGTTATAGTGTGTGAAAAAGCTTCTATATCAGTGATGTATGTGTGCGGGTATGTGTGCGCGCATGTTTTATTTTGGAGATGTTTTTTCTCATCTTTTCCATATGGTTTCTTCCCTATTTTTAACAGACTGCAGAAATCTGTTTTGAAGAAGAAGATGGAATAAGTCTAAGGGTGGACAGCTATGGAAACTTGGGGTCTGGAAGTAGCCAGTATTAACTGTAACCGTTTTTACCGATAGATTAGGACAATTATATAGTTGCAGATCAGGGACGGATTCCTATTCTAGCTGCTACTGGTGTGCTGTGTGAGCAACCTTGCTTCTGCGTGCGTGAGCATACGTCCCAGGATGTTTTTGCTTCTGTGCATGCGCAGAGTTGAAAATCTCATGAGGGGCTGTGTATGTGCGTGAGAGATTTCGGTGATTTTATTTTTGCTTCTGTGCATGTGCAGAAGCAAAAAAAATCACCGAAATCTCCCGCGCATGTGCATCCCTCATGAGATTTTGCTTCCTGCACATGCACAGAAGCAAAAACATGCTGGGCACATGTGCGCACAAGCAGGAGAAACAAAGTTACACGCCTAGTGCAACTTTAGCTACCGGTGCGCCGTCCTTATCTATGCCAGTCGCAACCCAATACTGTTGCAGGTGAATAAGATGATTTTTCCCTTTTTTTGTGATAATACTTTAACAAACCGTACATGTCTAATCACCACCTTTTATTTCATCTTCCTGAAATCACACACTTTTTATGCATTGTGATGCTTTCCTAATCAGTCACCATGAATGACTGGCAGGTGCTTTCACAGTCAGCTTTGCCCCTTAGCCTTTGGAAAATCGTAAGCAGATGAAATCATTTAAAACTGGTCTTCCAGTCACCCTACAATGGATACAGATCTGCCAGAAAAGTATACATAAGGATAAAAGCAGTGTTTGATTTTTGTTAACAGTTACAACAGATTTGGTGCAGGTTTGGGAGGAAAAAAAGGAATCTGGAGAGTGTCCATATTGAAACCATGCCAATCTAAAAATGAAAAATAACTTCCTTAGTTTGCTCTCTGCCAACAGTAAGATTATGTAGGTGGGCATTGTGATCCAGATACTTGTATGCAACATTGAATTTGAAATAAATTAGATTAGATATTTCAGTCAGTAATGCTAACATAAATTTTCACTATACTGAACACCTCTCAAGTAGTATTAGATTTACAGATTGTACTTGTAAGAGGAATATTTGATAGTTATGTTGTAAAGTGTACGACTTATTTATACTGTTCATTTTTTCCAAATTTTGGGGGCAGCGTGAGCTGATTATTGCAAAGAGACTATGTACTACAGAGACTATGTATTACAAAGAGACTATGTGCAAAGAGACTATCTTATTCATGTGGGCTTCATGTGATGATGTATTTATTTTGAATCTATTATTTGTTAGATTTATATCTTACCTTTTTTCATGAGATCCAGGTGGCATACATAGCATTTGTTTCTCTAGTATTTTTACTCATGTAACAACCTTGGGAGGTGAAGGTGACTGGCCCAAAACCATGGCAAAGGGTATTGTTGAATTTAGGTTTCTTTGGTGTTAACCCAAGGTCCTCACCACTACATCAGAGTGGCTCTCTCTGGGATAAAAACAGATACCTCTCTCTGGGATAAAGTATACCTATTACCTAAAAAGCTACCATGGCTGAAAGTCAGGTGACTTCGATTTTTATGCTCCCTCTTGGGAACTGAAGATTTGGCAAGATGCACAAAAGCAGTTCCAGCTGGGCAAAACCACTGTTTGAAGGACTCCTAGGTCAAGTTAAAAAATGTTTTTTAATGCTGAATTCCTGTCACATTATTCTTATGTATGCCTCCCTCCCCCCTTGAAAATAACATTTTAAATCCCACCTAAAAATATAGTTAGTGAAGTCAAGCCTCCTTGAAGCGATGCATCTCTGTTATCTGTTGGGGCCAGTTTTGATGTAATCTTTTTACTTTTTTTTTTTTTTAAAGATTCCCCATCTAGCCTCCAGTTCTTAAATACGCTGGTGGCTTAGTGCCATTTTGGCACTAAGCAGATCTCATCCTGCTTAATTTTGTCACTTGGGAGTTACCATCGGCTGGGCCTGTACTATCAATACAGTAGCAAGATACCCCGTGGATCTAGGCTTAATTTTCTGGGCATATTCTTAACAGCCAAAGTGGTTTTGAAGACTTCTTGAGAGCCAGGATACTGCATTCCTAGACACCCACACTGCTTTATTATGTCCTTGGTGTTGTAGCACTTTATTCCATAGTTTCCTGGTTTTGTTGTAATTTAGGCCCAAGTGTACTCATCAGGATCATCAACTGTCTGCTACAATAATCGCCCAAGAGTATCTCCAGCCAAACCGACCACATTATGTTAGGGATGTGCAATACAAACAAAACAGAAATAACAAAATATTTTCAGGGTCATTTTAGACTCCAGCTTTTCCTGTCTCCTGTTTTGCTGCTCCAAGCACATAAACAACAGTGATAAAATAGGACCTAAAGTAACCTTTGCTGTTGAAGTGTGGAAATTGAGATGGTGAAAAAGCTTTTTGGACTGTCACTAAAGAACTGATTTGGTAGGTGTTTGTGGCAAACTCATCAAATTAAGAGTAATCTTCCTCTGCTTTAATTAGCAAGCTGTATTGCATGGCATTGAGCATTTCAGTTGCTGTTAAAGAGATGGAAATCTTACCTTTAAATTTTTTTTCCCCAAAAGTCATCTAGTTGCAACTATCATTGGATCAGTAAGATTTTATCTATCTTTTGTTCCATTTCTTTAACTTGGATACCAGTGCTCTTACACCTATGTGTTCTTTAATTCCAGTTGTGTTAGATTGATTGCTGGTATTCTTTGAATGCAGAGAGAATTGTTTTCTGTCTATATCTCTACATCTTCCGCTTCAAATAACTGGGTTTTGAAGAAGCGGCTTAATGTAAATAGTGAGTATTGTTAACTTGTTCTCCCCAAGGCTTTGTTTTTTTATTTCATTTGAAGATGCTTTCCTTGGAGGAAAAAAACCCCTTATTATTCATTTGTTGTATATGCGGGCTTTTGTAATTCTAGGTCTGATCACAGGATCTTATGGATCGGTTTAGAAAATCAGGACACCCACTCTGAATTAAAAATTAACATATCATCTCTGAATAGAAGTGAATTAGTCACCCTTAACTTACTATGTATATTATTCTGACTTAAAAAATAGAGAACTACCATTCGGTGGCTGATTTACATCAACAGTGCTAGAACACTAATTGATAAACTTATAAAAAACCAACCAGTGAAAGGATCTCATGGCTGTCTTTTGAATATATTTACATTTTGAATTTTACAATTAATGTGGAAATACACCAATGCAAACTTATTGTAAATAGGGGAAAGTGATCCCCTGCTGTTTTGTTTGTTTTGTATGTGTATTTGTTGGTGGTGTCATGTCTTTTGAAAAAAATAAAAAAGTTTAATTAAAAAAAGAAAGAAAGGATCTCATGGCTGTATTAATAATAATGTATTAATAAACATCCTTTAATACTTCTTCTTTTCCATAGATTATAGTAATATTGTAAAATTTGCTCCACTCCTCTTCACTTGTATTTTTAATAGGTTTCTGCTCTTCCTTCTGTTGGGTAGGCTGTTTAGTAAAGGAAATGCCGTCCCCAAGGATATGGAGGAGCAGTAGGAGTAATGTAATAATTATTGGCTTTATACTTAGCTACACCCAGATTTCAGATCTGTATGGGTGGAACAGCTCATCGTGTTTTTGTTTCTCATTCCTGGTGTCATTGTGAGACAGAATAAATGTTCCTTGGCTCACTGATTTGGTTATAGAAAGCTTCTTTGGAGTCTGGCAAATTCACAGAACTGATTTCTGAATGGAATATAGATAGGCCTCGACATAGCAGTTCATTTAGTGACTATTTGAAGTTGCAACAGCACTGGAAAAAGTGACTTATGACTTATGGCAAAAGTAATTTAATAAATGTCTCACTGAAGATCATAAATTTTGGGCTCAATTGTGTTCGTACGTTGAGGACTCCTGGTAGGGTAATTTTGCACTTTTCTATAAAGTTGTACAGTATGCCCAGTATATCAGTAATGACAGAAGTAGTTTCAGTGATCATACAATCCTCGACTTAACTGTTCAAAGTTACAGCAACACTGAAAAAAGTGACTTACCACTGGTCCTCACATTTATGACCATTTCACCATCTTCCCCAGTCATATGATTAAAATTCTGGTGCTTGGCAAGTGACACACATTTACAATGGTTGAAGCATCCCTTCTGACAAGTGAAGTTAATAGGCAAGGATTCGCTTAACAGCTGGAGTGATCTGCTTAACAACTGTGGCAAAAACATAAATTCTGGCCCAAACTGTGGTCATAAGTCAAGGACTACCTATACTTGAAGTTCAACAGAAATATATTTAAGCAACTTTCAACATTTAGGAGAAGCAATTGGAATCTCATATGTTTCTACCATCAAGAAATCCAGTGCTTCCTTAGTACACATCGTATTTTTGGAGTATAAAATGCACACATACACCCTAAAAGAGGGTGGAAATGTCAGTGTGCCTTACATACCAAATACAGCCATTTTTGGCCTTCTGAAGCCCTGCCCCTACGTCACATTTTTCAAAAAATGGGCCTGTTTTTCGCAAAAACAGGGTGCACAGAAGGTATGGGAAGCTTGCTATGGTGGCTGGGGAAAGGCAGAAACATCCCCAGTTTTGAAAAAAAAGGGTGAAAAATGGATCCTTTTAAAACAACAACAACAACGGGGCATTTTTGCCTTCTCCCAGCCCATAGGAGCACTCTGCAGGCCTCCCAAACCCTCTGTATGCCCCATTTGTTTTGCAAAAATGGGTGAAGAACAGATCCAACAGACCACACAGAACACCCCCCCATTTTTTCCTTACTTACCTCTTAGAAATCTTACTGCGTCTTACACACCAGTGCATCTTATAGTCTGAAAAATATAGTAATTTTCTGCCCTTGAAAAAGATGGGGGGAGTAAGAGGGGAGAAATCTTAGCAGATTGCAACCACATAGCTAATTGTAGCTGATTTTAAAAACCTAAGCAGAGAGGGATCGGGTTAGTACTCAGATAGGAAACCAGGATATTGCAGGACTGTAGGTTAGTTGGTAATTTGAAAAACATTAGTAGTCATCAGTAGTTTAATTTATGTTAAGAGAGTATTTACTTTGTAAGGTGATGAGAGGGTTTTTTTTTTAATAACTAAAGTATAAGAGAATTTTTATTATCTTACAATAAATCAGATGTTTGCTTATTTGTTGCAGCATTGTCCACGGGTTTATAGCAATGTGCATACTCAGGCAATAGTGGTATGTTTATTAAAACCAAACTATTACTCATAGTTTGTTTTAATAAACTAGATTTAAATAAATAACATGTTCGTACAGTTCATAATGACTTGATGGAAGCATTCCAGTATTTCAGACTTTTCCCTGTTACGTCTGGAGAAACTAAAGACTAAACTTAGGGTTGTTGGGGTTTTTTTGCATATAAAGCATATGCTCCACTACTGTTCTTCTCTAAAGCAGGAGGAAATGTCAAAAGTGCATAACAGGTCTTCAGATTAAAGGCAGGAAATCCCCGAGAGGCTGAAAAGCAAGCAGTGGCTATAATTAGTGAAGTTGGATGAAGGGAAATCCAGTTGAGGTGTGATGAACAGCAGTGAAGAATGTATGAGATCTTTATCTGTCCTACAGTGTCTACATCATATTAATTAAAGAGTAGTGTCTGGAAAAAGCATATTTAAACAACCTTAAAAACAAAGGCTATTATATTGGGGTTGTTTGTGTTAAGCTGAATGATGCAGTCAACCCATTCTTGAATGATTAACAATACAGTAAGTAATCTCTTTGCTTTAGAAGTCACCCTGAACTTGGATAGAAAGCTGGATAGAAAACTATTCAAAGAAATCTATAATGATGGATCACAGGGAAAGTTGGTCAAGTTCTCCTGGCTACCCTCGAGTTATAGTCTCCCCTTATCCATTTAAAGCTTGGTCTCAGGTGTTGCCTTTGCCGGAGTAGCGATTAGCCTTGTTGTTTGTGTGGTTGAGCAGAAGTGACCAACCCTGCTGAGTGCTAACACTAAGACTTCAGGTAAAGAAAAAAGCAGACTCCTGTAGTATCCAAAGAAGACTTCCTGCCATCTCCAACTTTGTCTCTGGGTGCCTGCGTTACTCCGGCACACTCTTCCTCTTACATAATTAACAAGCTTCCCATTTACAGCTGGATGGTGAGGTTTAGCAGATACCAGTTGTTGACAGCTAGTCTCCTTATCTGGTGTTGAAAATGTATATGGTTAGAAAGTGCTAAATGGGACTGTCAGGCATGTAAGAAAGGGATGATGCCAGGTATGGAGGTGCTAATTTCTCCCCTTCTTCCTAATACTTATCAGCAGAAAGCTTAAGGCCACATCATGTCCCAGGAGGACTTTCATTTGAGAGTTGCTTAAAGCCTCTGCTCCTTCGTTTGTGTCCTTCATGGTGTGTTGAAGGTTTCCCTGCATGATTTTAAACCAGGACAGGCCAACTGTTCCGTAGGTGGCTATACATGACCCGGTGGAGTTTAGTTTTCTGTTTTGTGCAGTTGGGAAGCAGCATCCCAAGTATTTTAGATCTCTTAGAGATACTGTAATGCAACTTTTTTTTTCTTCTGCCTTTGATACTTAACTCAAAAAGCTCCTGAGCTACCCAAAAAAAAAAAGAAAAAGGAAAAAGGAAAAGAAAAAAAATTCATGAGCCACAGACAGGCCACAAGTTGTAGGTTGCCTGACTTAAAGTTTTTTTTTTTTGGATAGCTATATCAAGTACGTAATTTCCAGAGTGCCTGAGGCCACTGCAGCAGCAACGGCCTGTATAAATTATCAAGATCTACTTGGCTTTTTATTCTACATGCAAAGATAATAATCAATGGCTTTATGGACTGTTGTTTTGGGAATATGGAGACTGTCTCTTTTCTGGAGTGGTATTGAGAATCATCTTGTCATGGTCATTTGCTTTAGTTTTCCTCCATAGCCTAACATTTTCCACACAGTTGGGAGTGGTGCCAAATCCTGACTTCATAGATCTTTGGAAATTATTCCTCCCTTGTTCTTCTAACACTGGAGCTATACAAGATTTCTCCTATTGTAGCTCCTATACTGAAGCAAATGTGAAATGCCTGAAGTTTGGAACATTCTGCTTCTTTCAGTCAACCCTTCCATTATACATCTGGGCCTAGTTTAAGATTAGTAGCATTTGTACCTGACTCATGTGTCTATTAACCCTGCGCTTTCAAAATAACTTTTATTCTTCTGACTTTAACTTTGTAGCCATTATTTTCTTCCTGGATGAGCTTTCTCTTAATTTTCCTTTCTCCTCTCTATCCTGTCAAATCAGTTTCCAAGACATGTGTCCACACAGGCAGAATTATTCAGTGCATTTAAGTTTATTTATTTAATTAATTATTAATATTGCCTTTGTTATTTTCATAAACAGCTCAAACTGGTGAACATAATTAACACCAAGAGCCATGCTGGTACAGTGGTTAGAGACGAGTGCAGTACTGCAGGCTACTTCTGTAGACTGCTGGCTGCCTGCAGTTTGGCAGTTCGAATCTCACCAGGCTCAAAATTGACGTAGTCTTCCATCCTTCCGAGGTGGGTAAAATGAGGACCCAGATTGTTAGGGGCAATAGACTGACTCTGTAAACCTCTTTGAGTCTTCTCATCATTCATCCATCTCCTCCCATTTATGACTGTATGACTGTAACTTGTTGCCTGTACCCTTAGGATTTAAATTAATATTGATTGTTT